>NW_026005909.1:0-5705 GCF_001458135.2 Marmota marmota marmota | reverse complement strand
AGGCTAATCAAAACTCTCACCAACAATTAGTCCTAACCCTAGCCCTCATTCTAGCTCTAACCCTATCCCAAACCTTAACCCTAAACCTGACCTTTATACTGACCATAACACTAACCTAGGTCTAAACCTGACCCTAACGCTACTCCAAACCATAACACTAGCCCTACCAGTAACCTTATACCTAAACCTGACCCTATCCCTAGCCCTAGACCTAAACCTAATCCTTAATCTACCTTTAACTCTAGTTGTAGACCTAAACAAATCCTAGCCTTATCCCTAACAATAACCCTTAACTTAACGCAAAGAATAACCCTACCCCTAGACATAAACCTAGTTCCAATTATGGCTTTAATCTTAACTCTAACTCTATCCTTTACACTGACCCTGCCTTTAACACTTAACCTATCTCTAAACCTGACCCTAACCAAAAACCTAAACCTAACACTAGACATAGCCATAACCCTAACCCTACAACTAGCCCTAATCACAAGGTTAGAGTTTGAGCTAGAATTGGGGTTAGGTTGAGGGTTAGGGTTAGCGTTAGGTCTAGGCTTCTGGTTAGGGTTACAATAAGTGCTAGGCTAGGGCTAGGATAAGGGCTACATTTGTGTGAGGTTTATGGCTAGCATTAGGGCTATGGGTAATGTAAGAGCTAGGGATATGGTTATGGCTAGTTTTAGGGTTAGGGTTATGGATAAATCTAGTGTTCTAGTTCGGTTTTGGGTTAGGATAAGATTTAGAGCTAGGGTTTGTTTTAGGGTAACTGTCATTGTCGGGTTAGGGTTAGGTTTAGGGTGAGAGCCAGATTTAGGACCAGCATTGGGTAAAGGGATAGAGTTAGTCTTTACGTTAGGTTAATGGTTATTGTTAGGGCTAGTGCTAGGTTTTTTCTTTAGGCCTAATGCTAGGTTTATGACTCTATTTAGGATTAGGTTTGTTCTAATGCTAGTGTTACTGTTAGGTTTAGGTATAAGTTTACCAGTAGGGGTAGGATCAGGGTTTGCTTCAGGGTGTCGGGTTTAGAACTAGGGTTAGTGTTAGGGTCAGAATAAGTGTCAGGGTTAGAGTTAAGGTTAGATCTAGAATGAGGGCTAGGGTAGGACTAGTTAAAGAGATAGGGTTTGAGGTAGGCTAAGGATAATGTTTAGGATTAGGGTATCATTAGGGTGAGGGTTTGGCTTAGGGTAAGGGATAGGAATAGAGGTAGGGTTAGGGTTAGGGTTAGGGTTAGGGTTAAACCTAGGTTTAGGGCTTGGAATAGGGCTAGGATTTGTGTTAGCATTAGGGCTACAGCTAATGAAAGAACTAGGATTCTGATTAAGGCTAGTTCTAGGGTTAACGTTAGGTCAATGTTTAGAGCTAGGGTTAATTTTGGGTCCTAGTAAGGGTCAGGGTTACATCTAGGGTTAGAGTTTGGACTCAAGTTTGGTTTAGGTCAAGGGTTGGGGTTAAGGTTATGGCTCAATTTTGTTTTAGGGCTAGGGTAGTTTTAGGGCTAGTTTTCCAATTATCATTTGGGTTAGGGCTAGTTTTTGAGTGAGCTCTAGGCTAAAGGTTAGGTTTAGATCCAGGTTTAGGGCTAGGGTGAAGTTAGAGATAGGCTTGGGGCTAGGGATATGGATAGGATTTGAGTCATGGTAATGAATAGATTTAGAACTGGGGATAAAAATGGGGCGAGAGTTAGAGTTAGTCTTAGGGCTAGGCATAGTGTTAGGTTTAGGGTTAGGGCTAAATTAGGGCTAGATTAGAGTTATGGTTAGTGGTAGGTTTAGGCCTAGGTTTAGGGCTAGGGTTAGAGTTAGCATTAGGGTTAGAGTAATGTATGATGTTACAGCTACATTTAGGGCTAAGGCAAAGCGTAAAATTAGGGTTAGGGCTAGGGTTAATGTTAGGGTTAGGATTAAGGCTAGGCTTAGGGATAGGATTATGGCTAGGATTTGTATTAGGGTTAAGAGTAGGATTAGGGATATGGCTAATATCAAATCTAGGGTTATGGTTAGGGATAGTTTTAGTCTAATGATTATAGCCAGGACTATTGTAATTGTTAGGTTGAAGTTTAGGGTCAGGTTTACAACTAGGGGTATTATTAGGGTCAGAATCAGGGTATGGGTTAGGTTAATGATTAGACTTAGGGCTCAAATTAGCATTAGGGTTAGTGTTAGGGTTAGGGTAATGGATATGGTTAAATTTAGGGTTAAGGTTAATTAGAGTTATGGACAGGTTTAGGGTTAGGTATATGGTTAGGTTTAGGCCTAGGGATAGAATTCGGCTAGGGTTATGGTTTTGGTAATAGTTTGGATTAGAGCTACATTTAGGACTAGGGTTATGGTTAGGTTAGAGATTTGGTTAGGGTTATGCGTAGGGTTAGAATTTGGTTAGTTTTATGGTTAGGTCAATGCATAAGATTATAGCTAGCGATAGGGCTAGGATTATGGTTAGGGTTAGGGCTATGGTTTGGGTTAGATTTCCAGTTAGGACAAGGTTTAGGTTAATAGTTAGGTTTAGATAAGTGTTAGGGCTAGGGTTAGGGCTAGGGCTAGGGTTAAAGCTAGGGTTAGGGCTCTGATTAGGTCTAGGTTTTGAGTTAGGTTAGGGCTATTTAGGATTAGGGATAATGTTAGAACTAGGGTTGTGATAATTCTAGTGTTAAGTTTAGCATTATGTCTAAATCTAGTGTGTAGATTAGGTTTAGGTTTAGGGTGATGATTAGAGATAGGGTCCGTGTTACCATCAGAGTCAAGTTCAGTGTTACTGATGAGGGTTAGGGATAGACTAGAATTAGGGCTAGGGTTAAGGCTAGGTGTAGGTTTAGGGTTTGTTTAAGTGTTAGAGTAAGAATTAGGGGTAGGTTTAATGTCAAGTCTAGGATTATGGTTTGGTTAGGGTTAGCGTTAGGGCTTTGTCACAGTTTTGTTTTACAGCTAGGGCTACCTTTAGGATTAGCAATAGTGTTGGTGCTAGTGGTATGGTGAGGTTTAGGCTTAGCTTTACTGTTATGGTTAGATCTAGGGTTTAGGGCTATGACTAGGTTTAGGACTAAGGATAGAGCTAGTGTTAGGGTTATTAACAGATAGAGTTAGAAGTAGAAATTGGGCTAGGACGAGAGTTAGAGTTAGTCTTAGGGCTAGTGTTAGGGTTAGGTTTAGGGTTAGGGCTAAATTCGGACTAGATTTAGGGCTTGGGTTAGTGTTATGCTTAGGCCTAGGGTTAGGTTTAGGGTTAGGGGAAGGAATGAAGTTATTGCTAGGTTTAGGGCTAGGGCGAGGCTTAGAATTAGGGTTAGAGTTAGGGTTAGGATTAAGGCTATGTTTAGTGCTAGTATGAGGGTTTCTGTTAGGGCTAGGACTAGGATTAGGGATAGGATAATGTCAGTTCTGTATTTATGGTTAGTGTTAGTTTTATGTTTAGGTTATGGCTAGGTCTAGTGTAAGGGTTATGTTTAGGTAAGTGTCAGTTTAAAGCTAGGTGTATTATTAGGGTCAGGTTCTGTGTAGGGTTTGGTTTATGTTAAGTTTTAGGGTTAAGGATTGAATTAGCTTTAGGGTTAGGGTTACAGATAGGGTAATGGATAGAATCAGGTGTATGGTTCGGGTTAGTTTTTGGGTAATAGATAGGGTTAGTGTTAGTGATAGGGTTATTGATAGGCATAGGGTTATCATTTGGTTTAGGCTTATCTTTAGGGTAATGGATAGGGTTAGATCTAAGGTTAGGGCTAGGGTTAAGGTTAGGGTTAGGGTAAGTGTAAGATTAGGCTAGGATTTGTGTTATCATTAGGGCTATGGCTAATAAGAGAACTAGTTTTCTGATTAGGGCTAGTTCTAGGGTTAGCGTTAGGGAAATGTTTAGAGCTAGGGTTACTGTTAGGGTCTCAGTCAGGGTCAGGGTTATTTCTATGGTTAGCGTTAGGACTCAAATTAGGGCTAAGTTTAGGGATAGGTATAAGGTTAATGTTTGGTTTAGGTTAAGGATTAGGGTTAGGATTATGGCTCAGTGTTGTTTTAGGGCTAGGGTAGGGTTAGAGCTAGTTTCCCAATTAGCATTAAGTTTAGGGCTAGTGTTAGGGTGAGGTTTGGGATTAAGTTTAGGGTTTACAACCAGATTTAGGGCTTGGATGGTGGTTAGAGTTAGGGTTGGGGCTACGGATAGGGCTAGGCTTTGGGTTGTGTTAAGGGATAGGTTTTGAACTAGGGATAGGGCTAGGGTGAGAGCTAGAGTTAGTCTTAGGGTTAGGGATAGGATTAGGTTTAGGATTAGGGTTAATTTAGGGCTAGGATTAGCCCTAAGGTTAGTGTTAGATTTTGGCCTAGAGTTAGGGCTAGTGTTAGGGTTAGGGTAAGGTATGATGTTACAGCTACATTTTGGGCTAGGGCATGGAATAAAATTAGGGTTAGGGCTCTTGTTAAGGATAGGATTAGGATTAAGGCTAGTCTTAGGGCTAGGATTGGTGGTAGTGTTTGTGCTATGGTTAGGGCTAGGATAGGGTCTATGGCTAATGCCAGTTCTAGGCTTATGGTTAGGGATAATTTTAGGTTTAGGTTTATGACCAGGTATATTGTAAGGGTTACATTGAGGGTTAGGGTCAGGATTACATTTAGGGGTATTATTAGGTTCAGAGTCAGAATTAAGGTATGTGTTAAGTTAAGATTTAGGGTTAGGGCTAAAATTAGCATTAGGGTTAGGGTAATGGATATGGTTAGGTTTCAGGTTCAGGTTAGGTTTAGTATAAAGGACAGGGTTAGTGTAAGCCATAGGGTTAGAGTTAGGCCTAGGAATACAATTTGGTTAAAGATATGGTTCAGGTAATGGATAGGATTAGAGCTACAGTTAGGACTAGGGTTATGGTTATGATAGGGCTATGGTTAGGGTTAGGTCTAGGGTTAAAATTTGCTTTGGGTTATAGTTAGGGTAATGGATAAAATTATATCTAGGTTGAGGGCTAGTGTTATGGTTAGTAATAGGGCTATGGTTTGGTTTAGGTTTTGGGTTATGAAAAGGTTTAGGTTTAGGGTTAGGTTTAGCTTAAGTGTTAGGGCTAGGGATCGGGTTAGGGCTACAATTAAAACTAGAATTAGGGCTCAGATTAGGGCTAGGTTTTTGGTTAGGTTAGGGTTAGTGAAGGACTACAGCTAATGTAAGAACTAGGGTTATGATTAGATATAGCATTATTCTAGGTCAAGGTCTAGTGTTTAGATTAGGTTTAGGTTTGGGGAGATGATTAGAGATAGGGTTAGTGTTAGGGTCAGAGTCAGGATCAGTGTTACTGATCAGGGTTAGGGATAGGAATCGAATCAGGGCTATGATTAAGGCTAGGTGTGGGGTTAGGTTTTGTGTTAGGGTTAGGGTAAGAATTAAAAATAAAAAAATAGGGCTAATGTCAGGTCTAGCGTTACCATTAGGCTAGGGTTAGGTTAGGGCTATGGCTCAGGTTTGCTTTAGAGCAAGGGCTAGGAATAGGGCTAGTTTTAGGATTAGCGATAGTGTTAGGGCTAGTGGTAGGATGAGGTTTAGGCTTAGATTTCTTGTTATGGTTAGATCTAGGTTTAGGGCTAGGGCCTGCATCAGGGTAAGGTTAGGGCTAGTTTTAGGGTTACGGTAACGGATAGGGCTAGAACTAGAAATAGGCCTGTGGTGCAATTAGAGTTATTCCTTGAGCTAGAGTTAGGGGTAAGTTTAGAGTTAGGGCTAAATTAGGGCTAGGATTAGTG
>NW_026005908.1:451035-454092 GCF_001458135.2 Marmota marmota marmota | reverse complement strand
TTAGGGTTAGATTTAGAGTTAGGATTAGATTTAGGTTTAGGGCTAGGGCAAAAGTTAGTGCTAGGTTTGGGGCTTGGCACAGGGCTAGGGTTTGGGTTATTTTAAGGGATATTTTTAAAACTAGGGATAGGACTACAGTGAGAGTTAGAGTTAGTCTTAGGGTTGGGGTTAGGATTAAGTCAAAATTAGTACTAGGATTAGCGCTAGGATTAGTGTTAGGTCTAGGCTTAGTTTTAGGGCTAGGGTTAGGGTTAGGGTTAGGACTAGGCTAGGTTAAGTGCTAGGATTAGGGCTAAGTTTTTTGTTAGGGTTAGGTCTAGGATTAGGGCTAGGGCTAATGTCAGGTCTAGGTTTATGGTTAGGGTTACTGTGGTTTATGGCTAGTTCTAGTGTAAGTGTTAGGTTGAGGGTTAGGGTCAGGATTAGAGATAGGGTTATTATTAGGTTCCTGGTAACAGTTACAGTTTGGGTCAGGGTAAGGTTAATGGTTTGTGCTCTAATTAGCATTAGGTTTAGGGCTAAGGTTAGGGTAATGTATTGTGTTAGGTTTAGGGTTCAGATTAGGTTTAGGGCAATGGATAAATTTAGGGATAGAGATAGGTTTAGGGTTATCCTAGACTTAGTATTAGGGTTAGGGTTATTGTTAGGGTAATGGAAAGGGTTAGAGCTAGGGTTAGGTCTAGGTATATGGTTAGGATTAAGGCTAGGGTTAAGTTTAGGGTTGGGGCAATTTTTAGGGTTAGGTTTAGGGTTAGGGTAATGTTTAGCGCTAGGGCCAGGATTAGGGTTAGTGTTAAAACGAGGTGTAGGGCTCAGATTAGGGCTATGTTTTGGGTTAGGTGAGGGCTAGGGTTAGGGCTACAGCTAATGTAAGAACTAGTGTTATGATTAGGGCTACTTTTAGCATTAGGTTTAGGGCTATCTCTAGTTTTAGGGTTAAGTTTATTTTTAGGGTGAAGTTAGAGGTAGAGTTAGTTACAGGGTCAGAGTCAGGGTCAAGGTTAGTTTTAGTGTTAAGATAGAACTAGAATTAGGGCTAGGGTTAGGGCCAGGTGTTGGGTTAAGTTTTCGTTTTGGTTAAAGTTTAGGTTTTGGTCTATGGCTTGGTTTTGTTTTAGGGCTAGACCTAGGTTAGGGCTAGTTTTAGAATTAGCATTAGTGTTAGAGCTAATGCTAGTGTGAGTTTTATGGTTAGGTTTAGGGTTAGATTAAGAGTTATGGTTATATCTAAGGTTAGGGCTAGGGCTAGGGTTAGGGCTAAGGTTATGGCAAGTGTTAGGGTTATGGTAAGTGATAGGGATAGAACTAGGAATAGGGCTAGGGTGAGAATTGGAGTTAGTCTTAGTGCTAGTGTTAGGGTTAGGGTTAGGGCTAAATTAGGGCTAGGGTCAGGTCTAGGGTTAGTTGTAGGTTTAGGTCTACGGATAGGATTAGGATCAGGTTTAGGGCTAGGGATGGGATTATAGCTTGGTTCAGAACTAGGGTGAGGGATAAAATTACTGATAGGGCTTACTTAGGGTACAGGTTAGGATCAAGGCTAGGTTTAGGGCTAGGATGAGGGCTAGCATTTGTGTTTGGGTTATGACAAATATTAGGGCTAGGGCTAATATCATGTTTAGGTTACGGTTAGGGATAGTTTTAGGGTAAGGTTTATGGCTAGGTATATTGTCAGATTTATATTTAGGGTAAGGTTCAGGTTTAGAGCTAAGGGTATTATAATGGTCAGGGTCAAGTTTTGGATTTGGGTAGGTTAAGGTTTAGGGTTAGGACTTAAATTAGCATTATGGTTAGAGTTAAGGTTAGGGTAATGGATAGGGTTAGGTTTATGCTTCAGGTTAGGTTTAGGGTTCAGATTAGGTTTAGGGTAATGGATATGGTTATGGTTAGCACTAGGGCTATGGTTATCATTAGGGTAATTGATAGGGTTAGAGGTAGTGTTAGGGATAGAGTTATGGTTAGGATTATGGCTAGACTTAGGGTTAGCATTAGGTTTAAGGCTAGGGTTAGGGTTAGGTTTAGGGTACGCTTTAGGGTTTGAGCTAGGCTTAGTGCTAAGCCTCGGGTTAGGTTTAGGGTTAGGACTAGGTTTAAGGTTATGGTTAGGGTTAGGGTTAGTATTATGTTTAGGTCTAGGGTTATCATTAGGTTTGGGGTAATGGACAGAGTTAGATGTCGGTTTAGAGTTATGATTAGATTTAGGACTAGGGTTAGGGTTAGATTTAGGGTATGGTTAGGTTTTGAGCTAAGGTTAGGACTACAGCAAGGATTATGTTTAAAGTTAGGTCTAGGGTTAGGTTTATGGTTATGATTAGAATAGGTTTTGGGTTAGGGCTATGGTTATCATGAGGTTTATAGTTAGGGTTAGGGTAATGAGTGAGGTTACAGCTAGGGTGAAGGCTAGGTTTCAGTTTAGGATTAGGGATAGCATTAGGGTTAGGTTTAGGCTTAAGGTAAGTCTTATGGTTAGGTTAAGGGTAAGAGTCGGGGGATTGAGTAAGGGTTAGGTCTAGGTTGATGTTTTGGGTTAGAATCAGGGCTAGGGATAGCGTTAGGGTAAGAGTTAGGGCTAGAATTAGCATTAGGTTTAGGGTTATGGTTAGGGTAATGGATAGAGTTAGAGCTAGGGTTTGGGCTATGGTTACAGTTAGGATTAGGGCTAGGATGTGGGTTAGGGTTTGGGCTAGGGTTATGTTTAGGGTAAGGGTGAGGGTTTGAGCTAGATTTAAGGCTATAGCTAGGTTGAGGGTTAGGTTCAGCTTTAGGTCTAGGGATAGAATTATGGTAGGTTTAGGTTTAGGGTTAGGGTTATGGCTAGGGTTATCATTAGGGTTAGGATTAGGCTTAGGTTAATGGATACAGTTATATATAGGTTTAGGTGTAGGGTTAGGGTTAGATTTAGTTTTAGGTTTAGGATTAAGGCTCTGATTATATTTAGGTTTATGATATAAGTTAGGGTTTGAGCTAGCCTTATGGCTATGGCGAGTGTTAGGTTTAGGGTTAGGACCAGGATTAGTTGTTTTTTTTTGTTTTTTTTGTTTGATGGTAGGGTTAGGGTTT
>NW_026005908.1:429734-450591 GCF_001458135.2 Marmota marmota marmota | reverse complement strand
TTTTTTTTTTTTTTTTTTTTTTTTTTTTTTTTTTTTGTTAGGGTTAGGGTTAGGGTTAAAGCTAGGGTTATCAATAGGGTTAGGATTAGTGTTATGGTAATGGGTTGTTTAGAGCTAGGTTTAAGGCTAGGATTAAGGTTAGGATTAGGGCTAGGGTTAGTTTTAGAATTAGGGATAGGTCTATGTTTATATTTAGGGTAAGGGTTAGGCTTCAAGCTAGGTTTAGGACTCCAGGCTAGGGTTAAGATTAAGGTTAGGCTAAAGTTAGGGTTAGGGGTAGGCTTAGGGCTAGGTTTAGGCATAGGACTGGCTCTAGGTTTTGTGTTAGGTTAAGGTGAAAGGATAGGGCTATGGATAATGTAAGAACTAGGGTTATGATTATGGCTATTTGTAGGGTTAGGATTATGGCTAGGTCTAGTGTTAGGTTTATATTTTCAGTTAGGGTTAGGTTTAGAGTTAGATTTACTGTTAAAGGCAGGGTCAGTGTTTGGGTTAGAGTTATAATGAGATTTAGAGCCAGAATTAGGACTAGGTTTAGGTCTAGGAGTAGGTTTAATGTTTGGTTTAGGTTAAGGGTTATTGTTAGGGCTAGGTTTTTGTTTAGGTCTAGGGCTAGAGTAAAGGCTCGATTTAGAATTAGGTTTAGGTCTAGAGTTAGTGTTAGGGTTTGGTCTAGATTTAGAGTCAGGTTTAGACCTAGGGTTAGCGTTAGGATCAGAATAAGGGTCTTGGTTAGCATTAGTGTTTGGCATAGAGTATAGCTAGAGTGAGGGCTACGATTAGGAATATTATTGGGGTTAGGGTTAGGGTTAGTGTAATGGGTAGGTTTAGAGCTAGGTTTAGGGATAGGTTTAAGGTTCGAATTAGGGCTAGGGTTAGCTTCAGAGTTAGGGATAGGTCTAAGTTTATATTTAGGGTAATGATTAGGCTTTGAGCTAGGGTTAGGACTAAGGGTAGGGTTAGGATTAGGGTTAGGGGTAGGGTTAGGGTTAGGGGTATGCTTAGGGCTAAGTTTAGGCCTAGGATTTGCTCCATATTTTGTGTTAGGTTAAGGTGTAAGGTTAAGGCTATGGGTAATGTAAGAGCTAGGGTTATAATTAGGGCTACTTGTAGGGTTAGGGTTATAGCTAGGTGTAGTGTTAGGTTTATGTTTTCGTTGAGAGGCAGGTTTAGAGATAGGTTTAGTGTTAAAGGGAGGGTCAGTGTTCATATCAGAGATAGAGTTAAGCTTAAATCCAGAATTAGGATTAGGTTTATGTCTAGGATTAGGTTTAGTCTTTGCAATAGGTTAAGTGTTATTGTTAGGGCTGTTTTTTTTTTTTTCCTTAGGTCTAGGGCTAGAGTTAAGGCTAAATGTAGAATTATGTTTAGGTCTAGGGCTTGTGATAGTGTTAGGCTTAGGTGTAAGTATTGGTAGGGCTAGTGTTAGAATTTGGTCTAGGGTTAGGTTCAAGTTTAGACCGAGGGTTAGTGTTATGGTCATAATAAGGGTCAGGGTCAGAATTAGGGTTAGGGTTTGGGATAGGGTTAGAGCTAGAATGAGGGGTAGGTTTAGGACTATTAATTGACTTAAGGTTTTTGTTAGACTTAGGATTAGGGATAGGTCTAGGGTTACCATTAGGGTTAGCATTTTGCTTACAGTTAGTGATAGGGTTAGAGCTAGTGTTAGGGGTAGCATTTTGGGTAGGGTTAAAGCTAGGTTTAGGGCTAAGTTAGGGCTAGTTTTTCTGTTAGGGTTAGAGCTAAGGTTAGGGCAATGGCTAATGTAAGAACATGAGTTAAAATTAGGGTTCGATTTAGGGTTCGTTTTAGGAGTTAGACCTCTAGTGTTAGGATTAGTTTTAAGGTTATGTTGATATTTAGAGCTAGTATTACTGTTAGATTAGGAGTTGGGGTCAGAGTTAGTTTTAGGGTTAGGGTTAGGACTCAAATAAGGGCTAGGTTTACTTTTAGGGTTCAGTTTACGGTTAGTGTGGTGTTTAGAGCTTGGGTGAGTGTTAGGATATGAGTCTTGGTCAGGGTTATTTTAAGGTTAGGGTTAGGATTCTAATTAGGGCTAGGGTTAGGTCTAGATGTAGTGTTAGGTTTTGGTTTAAGTTAAGGTTTAGGGTTAGTGCTACTGCTCAGTTTTGTTTTAGTCCTAGGGTTAGGGTTAGGGCTACTTTTACGATTAGCATTAGGGTTAGGGCTAATGTTAGTGTTAGGCTTAGCTTAGTGTTAGGGTTACATTTATAGTTAGGATTAGATCTAGGGTTAGGGCTAGACTAAGGATAGGGCAAGGGTTAGGACTAGGGTTAGGGCTCTGGTTAGGATTACAGTAAGGGATAGGGTTAGATCTAGCATTAGGGTTAGTGTAAAAATTAGAGTTAGTCTTAGGGATAGTGTTTGAGTTAGGGTTAGGAATATAGTTAAATTAGGGGTAGGATTAGGGCTAGGGTTGGTGTTCAGCTTAGGCCTATCATTAAATTTAGGGTTAGGGTTATGGAAAAGTTTAGGATAAGGGATGGTGTTATAGCTAGTTTTAGAGGTATGGTGGGGTTTAGAGTTAGGGTTAGGGGTAGGGTTAATGTTAAGGTTATGATTAAGTATAGGTTTAGGGTTCAGGTTATTTTTATGGTAATGGATTGGTTAGGGTTAGGGATAGTGCTAGTTTTGGGGCAGGGGTTAGCATTAGGGTTAGGGATAGGGTTAAGTTAACAGATAGGGTTAGAGCTAGGATTATGGTTAAGGTTAGGACTAGGTTTAGGATTAGGTTTAAAGATAGTGCAATAATTAATGTTAAGGTTAGGTTTAGTGTAAGGGTTAGGGCTAGGTTTAGGATTAGTGTTAGGGTTAAAGTTACAGTTGGGTCTCGGATTAGGTCTAAGTTTTGGGTTATGTTACGGCTAGTGTTATGGATATGGCAAATGTAAGAACTAGTGTTTCTATTAGGGCTAGAGTTACCATTAGGTCTAAGCCTAGTTTTAGGATTAGGTTTAGGTTTAGGGTGATGTTTTGAACTAGAGTTAGTGTTAGGGTCAGAGTCAGGATCAGGGTTCATTTTAGGGTTAGGGATAGGACTCGAATTGGGGTAGGCTTAAGGCTAGATGTCAGGTAACGATTTGGTTTATGTTAAGGTTTAGGGTTAGTGCTATGGCTCGGTTTTGTGTTAGGGCTAAGGGTAAAGTAAAGGGGAATTTTACAATTAGAGTAGTGTTATTGCTAGTTATAATGTAAGTTTAGGCTTAAAGGTAGATTTAGAGTTATGGTTAATTCTAGGGTTAGGGCTATGGCTAGGGTTAGGGCTAAGGTTAGGGCTAGTGTTTGGCTTATGGTCATTCATAGGGTTAGAACAAGGGATAGGGCTAGGGCGAGAGTTAGGGTTAGTCTTAGGGCTAGGGTTAGGGTTAGGTTTAGGGATAGGTTTTGGGGAAGGGATGCCTGTTTGATTTCCACCTCAGTTTTCATTTACACATATAGGTCAAAATGAAGTGAAACCTTAAAATAAAAGTGTTCATGATAATGACCCACTGATTCGAGAAGGCCCAAAACTTGGGAGCATACTAAGGCTAGGTAAAAGATAAATTCTGCCCGGTATCAAAGAAATTTGAACAAAACTAACTCTCACCCTAACATTACCTCTAACCCTACCCCAGCCCTACCCTAAACCTAACATTAACCCTAACCTGATTAGAGAACCATTGATCCTAGAAGTCCTGAACTTGGGATACTTATGGGGAATGATAACTAATGAATCCTATGCAGCATCAAACAAATCTGACCAAATAATTATGGGAGGTATTACAGTACATGCATATTTCCCTGTTTTCTCCTAAAAGGCCCTTGGATACAGTTGTTTTTGCATGTTTAAGCTTAGGCCTACTTTCACAAGGAACATACCAGAGTCCCTACAGAGAACTGATGGAGTGTGTGAAGTTTCAAGCAGCACAAACCCTGTTTGATTTTTCAGCTATATTAACTTTCCCATATAGGTCAAAATGAAATGAAATCTTAAAATACAAATTGTTCCTGACAGCAAACCTGTGAACAGAGAAGGCCTAAACCTAGGGAACAGAGTAAATCTAGATAAAAGATAAATCCTGCCACTATCAAAGAATTTTGATAAAACTAACTCTAACCCTAACACTAGCTCTAACCCTAAACCTTCCCCTAACACTAACTTTTTCATGGAAGCTTTGACCATAGAAGTTACAAACCTGGGCAGCCTAGGACGACAAGCTAAGAGATGAATGCTGTGCAGTATCAAAGAAATCTTACCAAATAATTGATGGAGTATATGAGTACATGCATATTTCCCTGTTATCTCCTAAAGGACTCTTGGATAAAGTTGTTTTTACGTGCTTCAGCTTAGGCCTACTTTCAAAAGAACAAACCAGAGATAGCCCACAGAGAATTGATGGATTGTGAAGTTTCAAGCAGCTAGCACCAACACTGTTTGATTTCCAGCTCCATTTCCTTTTATTTCTATAGGACAAAATGAACTCAAACTTTAAAATACAAACTGTTCCTTACCGAGAACCATTGAACCTAGGAGGCCCACACATGTGGAGGATTTTAAGGATAGGAGAAAAATGAACCCTCCCAGTATCAAAGAAATTTGAACAAAACTAACTCTAACCCTAACACTAGCTCTAACACTAGCTCTAACACTAACCTTAACACAAACTCTAAACTGTTTAAAAAACGGTGATCCTAGAAGTCCCAATCTTTGGCAGCCAAGTGGGGTAAGCTATTAGATGAATTCTATGCAGTATCAAAGAAATATGACCAAATAATTGGGGTGGTATTTCAGTTAATGCATATTTCTCTGTTTTCTGCAAAAGTGCTCTCAGATAAAGTTGTTTCTGCCTTCTTCATCTGAAAGCTAGTTTCCCAAGGAAAAATCCAGACAGTTCCCACAGAGAACTGATTCAGTGTCTGAGTTTTAAGCAGCTCGCACCAACCTGGTTTGATTTCAACCTCCATTATCATTTACCTATAGGAGTCAATATGAAGTGAAACCTTAAAATACAGAGTGCTCCTGATAGTGAACCATAGAAACAAGAAGGCCCAAACCTGGGGCGCATGTTAAGGCTAGATAAAAGAAGACTTCTTCCAAATATCAAAGACATTTGAACAAAACTAACTCTCACCCTAACACTACCTCTAAACCTAGCCCAAACCCTAAACCTATCACTAACTCTAACCGGATTAGAGAACCATTGATCCTAGAAGTCTCACACTTGGAGAGTTTCGTGGGGGCAAGCTAAATAATGAATCCTATGCAGTATCAAACAAATCTGACCAAATAATTATGGGAGGAATTTCAGTGCATGCATATTTCCCTGCTTTCTCCTAAAGTTGTTTTTGCATGCTTCAGCTTAGGCCTACACTCACAAGCAACATACCACAGTGTCCCCACCAAGAATTGAGGCTGTGTGTGAAGTTTCAAGCAACTAGCAAAAATCTGTTTGATTTCCAGGTCTATTTCCATTTATTTGTATAGGTCAAAATGAAGTAAAATAAAAATATTAACTGTTCCTGACATCAAACTTTTGGACCAAAAATCTAAACCTGGGGAACAGAGTAAGGTTAGTTAAAGAAGAATCCTGGGTTGTATCAAAGAAATTTGAATAAAGTAACTCTAACCCTAACACTACCTCTAAACCTAGCCCTAATCCTAACCCTAAACATTAACATAGCCCTATCCCTAACTATAACTTTAACCCTAATTTTAACTGTAACCATTGCCCAAACACTAGCTCTAACTCTATCCATTACCATAACCCTGACCCAAAACCTAATGGTAACTGTCGCACTAATCTTAACTTTACCCTATACCTTCTCTAACCCTAACCCTGCCCTAGACCTAAACCTAGCTCTAACTCTAACACTTATCCTAAACCTACCCTAACCCTAAGCCTAACCCTAAACCTAACTCTAACTCTAGCCCTAATCCTAACCATAAACCTAGCCCCAACCCTAGCTGTAATCCCATCCATTACCCTAAACATAAGCCTTACCCAAATGCTAACAATAGGACTAAACCTAACTGAATAGCTATCCCTAAACCTATTCAAAAACCTAAACCTAACCTGAACCCTAAATCAAACCCAATCCATTACCCAAAACCTATTGTTAATTCGAGCCTTAACCCTAGATCTTAACCTAAACCAATCCCTAACACTGACTCTGATCCTAATAATACACCTAGCTGTGAACTTGACCTTTACCTTAAACCTAACCCTTATATTAGTCCTAGCCATAACCTAAACCTAAAACCATCCTTAACCATAATACTTGACCTGACATTCTCCCTAGCACTAATCCTAGCCCTATCCCTAAAACAAACCCTCATTCTAGCCCTAAACCTAGCCTTAATCCTAAACTGTACCCTAACCCTAGCCCTAAGCCTAACTATAACCCCATTTTTCCCCTAACTCTAACCCTAATTCTTACCCTAACACTAACCCTAACTCTAGCCCTAATGCTAGGTCTAACCCTAACACATACGCCAGCACTAATCCTAGGCCTGATTTAGCCCTAACCCTAAACCCATTCCTAACCCTAGCCCAAAGAATAACTCTACCTTTCACCCTAGCCCTATTTCTAGTTCTAACCCTATCCATTACCATAACACTAACACTAACCTTAACCTAAGCCCTAATCCTAGACGTAGCCCTAAACAAATATCTAACCATAACCAAATATCTAAGCCTAAACCTCACCCTACCACAAGCCCTAACACTGTTGCTAATCCTAAAGCTAGCCCTAACCTTAGCCCTAGCTCTAAAACAAAATTGAGCTATAATACTAGCCCTAACCCTAGACCTGACATTACCCCTATCCCTAATTCTTACCCTAATCCTAACACAAACCCTAACCCTACACCTAGTCTTCATCCTAGCCCAAATTAGAGTCCTATCCCTAATTCTAAAAGTAGCATTGACCCTGTCTCTGACTAACCCTATCTCTAATCATCACCCTGAACCTAAACCTAACACTAGACCTAGACTTAATGCTAACCCTAAAACGAGCCCTATCATAACCCTAGATCTTCCATTAGACATAGTGCTACCCTAGCCCTAACCTAACCCAAAACTTAGCCCTAATCTGAGCACTCACCCTAGATTTAAAACTAACTCTAATCCTAACTCTGGTCTTAAAACTTAACTTAAACCTAACCCTAAACCTAAACCTGAACCTAACCTAAAACCTAACCTGAACCATAGCCCTAATCTTAACCATAGCCCTAGCCCTAACCCTAGCTCAAATCCTATCCATTACCCTAACCTTAACCCTAACTGAATTCTAATCCAAGGCCTAACCCTAATCATACTCCTAACCTAACCATAACCCTAGCCCTAACCACAGTTCTAATCCTATTTGTTTACCTACCTATGTCCTAACCTGAACCATAGCCCTTATTTTAACCATAACCCTAGCCCTAACCCTAGCTTGAATACTATCCATTACCCTAAACATAACCATAACCAAATTCTAACACAAGGCCTAACCCTAATCATAGCCATAACCTGACCATAATCCTAGCCCTAACTGTAGCTCAAATCCTATCCATTAGCCTAATCATACCCTAACCAAATTCTATCCCTAGTCCTAATCCTAACTCTGTCACTAACCCTAACCCTATCCATCACCCTAAAACTAACCTTAATCCTAAACCTAACCATAACCATTATGCTAACCCTAACCCTAATGCTAATTTGAGCCCTATCCCTAAAACATGAACCTAAACCATACACTAACCCTGACTCTGACCCTAACTATACGCTAGCTGTAAACCTTACCCCAACCCTCAACCTCATCCTTATAATAGACCTAGCCATAAACCTAACAATAAAATTATTTCTAACCATAACCCTAAACCTGTCATTAGTCCTAGCCCCAAACCTAACACAAAACCTAGCTCTATTCCTAGCTCTAAGCCTAGCCTTAATTCTAATCCTAATCTTAACCCTAGCCCTAACCTTAATTTTATCCCTTCCCTAAACCTAAACCTATCTGTAACATCATACCTTACCCTAACCCTATCGCTAGCGGTAACACTAGCCCTAAACTTAGGCCGAAACCTAACAATAACCCTAGTGCTAATCCTAGCCCTAATTTCGCCTAATCCTAAACCTATCCCTAGCCCTAGCCCTAAGACTAAGTCTCATTCTCGCCCTAGCCCTAGTCCTAATTCTAAACCTATCCCTTACCATAAGCCAAAACTTAGCCCTATCCCTAGCCCCAACCCTAGCCCTAACCTTCACCCTAGACCTAAACATGGATCTAACCCTAAAATTAAGTGTAAACCTCACCCTATCACTAGCCCTAACCCAAATTCTAATTGGAAAAATAGCCCTAACCCTAATATAGCCCTAAAACAAACCAAGTCACAAACATAACCCTAACCTTTAAGCTAAACCAAAACCTAACCCTACACCTAGACCTAATCCTAGCTTTCATTTGACCCCTAATCCTAACCCTAAAAATAACACTGTCTCTGACTCGGAACTTAACACTAACCCTAGCTCTAAACAGCGTCCTAATGCTAATCCTAAAACTAGCTGTAATTGGAAACCTAGTTCTTACATTAGCCATAGCCCTAATGCTAACACATATCCTAGTCCTAATCCGAGCCTTAACCCTAGTTTAAACCCTAACCCTAACCCTAACTCTATCCCTAATCCTAACCCTAATACAAATCCTAACCCTATCTCTAAAGCTATCCTTTACCCTAAGCCAAATCCTCAACCTAATGCTACCCTAGTCCTAACCCTAATCCTTAGCCTACCCCAAAACCTTACACTATTACTAGTCCCAGCCCTAGCCCTCATTCTAGCTCCAACCCTAACCCAAACCCAAACCCTTACTCTGACCCTTATTTTGACCCTAACACAAACCCTAGTTCTAAACCTGACCCCAACCCTACATGGAACCCTAACAGTACCCCTACTGGTAAAAGTGTACCTAAACCTAACCATAACAATAGCACTGGACCAAACCTAATCCTTAATAGAATCATAAATCTAGACCTAGCCCTAAATAAAAACCTAGCTCTAGCCCTAACAATAGCCCTTAAACTAATGCAAAGACTAACTCTATCCCTAGACCGAATACTAGTCCTAATACTGGCCCTAACCCTAAACCTAACTCTAACCCAAACAGTGATCCTTACCATAACCCAAACCCTAGCTCTAAACCTTATCCTAACCCAAAACCTAACCTTAATACTAGCCTTATCCAAAACCCTAACCCTAACACTAATCATAAATATAATCCTAGCTCTTACATTACCCGTAGCCCTAATGCTAGCCATAAACCTCCCACAATACCTGTGCATTATCTTAGCCCTAAACCTAGCCCTAATTGTAACCCTAACTGTAACCCTAGACCTAACCCTAACCCTAACCCTTGCCCTAGACCTAACCCTAGCTCTAATGCTAACACTTACCCTAAACCAAACCCTAACATTAACCCCAGGCCTAACCCTATACTAGCCCTAATCCTAAACTTAACCCTATCCCTAACCTTAGCTCTAGCCCTATCCATTACCCTAAAGATAAGCCTAACTTAAATGCTAAACCTAGGCCTAACGCTAACCCTATCCCTAACACTAACCTTTTTCATTAATCTAACCTAACTTGAAGTCTAAACCTAACCCTATCCATTACCCTAATACTTACCCTAACCCTAACACTAAATTAAGCCTTAACCCTAAACCTTAACCTAAACCAAACTCTACCCTGTCCTGGACCCTAATAATATACCTAGCTCTAAACCTGACCTTTATACTAAACCTAATCTTTACACTAGACCTAGCCAAAACCTAACCCAAAAACTAACCCTAACCATACACCTAGACCTGACATTAGCTCTAGTTTTAATACTAGTCCTAACGCTAATACAAATCCTAGCCCTCACCCTAGCCTTAATCCTAACCTGAACACCAACCCAATCCCTACCCCTGATTTTAACCCTCACATTAGCCCTGAATCTAGCTATAACCCCATCCTTTCCCCTAACTCAAACCCTAATCCTTACCCTAACACTAACCCTAACTCTAGCCCTAACCATAGGCCTAACCCTAACACTAACCATAGCGCTAATCCTAGCCCTAATTTAGTCCTAACCCTACCCTTAACCCTAGGCCTAAAACTAGTTCTAACACTCGCCCTAGCCCTATTTCTAGTTCTAACCATATCAGTTACCATAAAACTAACAGAAGCCCTAACCATAACACTAATCCTAGCCCTATACCAATTCCTAGACCTAACCATAACTTTAAATCTAACCCTAACCCTAAGCCTGAACCTCACCCTACCAATAGACCTAACATTATTGCTAATTCTAAAACTATCCCTAACCTTAGCCTTAGCCCTAAAATAAAAAAAGAGCCATTGCCCTAGCCCTACACCTTAACCTAAACCATAACCCTACTACTAGCTATAACCTTCTTATTCTAATTTGAGTATTCGCCTAAAACTAACCATGACCCTGACTTATATCCTAAAACTAACCCTAGCTATAAATATCACACTAACCCTAAAGATAATGCTAATGCAAGAACTAGACTAAACACTAACCTTAAATTTAACCCAAATCAAAATCCTAGATCTTTTATTAGCAATAGCCCCAACCCTAGCCCTAATCTAATCTATATCTTAGCCCTAATCCAAGCCCTAACATTAGCTTTAACCCTAACACTAAACCTAAACCTAATCCTAAACCTAGCCTTAATCCTAACCATAATCATAGCCCTAAAACTACAACTAATCCTATCCATTACCTTAACCCTAACCCTAACCCTAATGCTAACCTTAGGATAACTCTAACCCTATCTGTAACCCTAACCCTATCCATTACCCTAAACATATCTGAATCCTAAACCTAACCATATCCGAACCCTAAACCTAACCATATCCATTACCCTAACCCTAAACCTAACCCTAACACTAATTTGAGCCCTAACACTAAACCTTAACCTAAACAAACCCTAACCCTGATCCTGACCCTAACAATACCCTAGTTCTAAAAGTAACCCTATCCCTAAACCTAATCCTTACAGTATACCTAGCCATAAACGTAAACCTGAAACTATCCCTAACCATAATAACCCTAGACCTCATATTAGCCCTAGTCCTAATATAGGCCTAAACTTACCATAAACCCTAGCCCTCAATTTAGCGCTAAACCTAGCCTTAATCCTAACCCAAAACAGCACCCTAGGCCTATCCCTAATTTTAACTCTCACCCTAGAGCTGAACGTAGCTATAACCCCATCCCTTCCACTAAAACTAACCCTAAACCCTAACACTAACCCAAACATAGCCCCAACCATAGGCCTAAACCAAACACTAAACCTAGCTCTTATCCTAGCCCTAATTTAGCTATAACACTAAGTGAACTCCTAACCCTAACCCTAAGACTGACTCTATCTCTCAACCTAGCCCTATTTCTATCTCTAACACTATCCATTACTTTAACCCTAACATTAGCTGTAAACTTAGTCCCAACCCCAGGCATAGACCTAACCCTATATCTAACCATAACTCTAAATCTAACCCTGACCTTAAGCCTAAACTTCACCATACCACTAGTAAAACACTATTGCTAATCTTAAAACTAGTTCTAACCTTAGCCCTAGCCATAAAACAAAACCGAGCCATTGCTCTAACCCTAAACCTTAACCTAAATCAAACCCTTACCCTACGATTAGCCATAACACTAGCTCAAATTTGAGTCCTAGGACAAAAACTAACCTTGACCCAGACTCATATCCAAATACTAACCCTGGCTGTAAATATTATCCTAACCCTAAAACTAATGCTAACACTGGACCTAGCCCAAACCCTAATCCTAAAACTAACCCTAATCATAACCCTGGTTTTTACACTAGTCATAGCCCTAACCCTAGCTCTAACCCTAACACAAAAATAGACCTAATCAGAGCCCTAACACTAGATTTAAATCTAAACCTAACCCTAACTCTAGCCCTAAACCTAACCCTAACACTAGACCTAACCCTAGTTCTAGCCCTATCCCTTAACCTAAGCCAAACCCTAGAGCTAGGTAATAATAAGGCTAATCCTACTCCTAATCCTAATCCTTAGCCTAAACCAAATACTAACCCTATTATTAGTCCTAACCCTAGCCCTCATTCTAGCTCTAATCCTAACCCAAAACCTAACCCTAACTTTCACCCTTATTCTAACCCTAACACTAATTATAGGTCTAAACCTGACCCTCACCCTAGACCAAATGCTAATTCTGGTTTACTGACCCTAACCTAACCTAACCCTAAAATTAGTTTTATACCTAAACCTAATCCTAAATATAGCCTAAACTCTAGCCCTAGACTAAAAAAAAAAAAAAAAAAACATAGTCCTAGCCCTAACAATAATCCTTACCATAACCCAAACATTAACCCTGCACCTAGACCTAAATCCTAGACCTAATTCTGACTGTAACCCTAACTCTAACTCTAATCCCAACACTGACCCTGACTTTAAGGGTAAACCTACATCTAAACCTGACCCTAACTGAAAATATAAACCTAACACTAGACCTAGATATAATCCTATCCCTAAAATTAGCCCTAATCATAAACCAAGCTCTTACATAACCCACACCCCTAACCATAGGCCTAAACCTAGCACAAAACCTAGAGCTAACCCTAGGCCTTACCCTAGCCCTAAGTGTAAAACTAACCCTGATCCTAGGCCTAACCCAAACCTAACCCTCACCTTAGTCCTAACCCTAGCTCAAAGCCTAGCTCTTACCATTAACATAAACCTAGAACTGTTTGTAAATCTAATCCTAACCCTAGCTATAATCCTAAGCTTAACCCTACCCCTAACCCTAAGCCTAAACCTAGCCCTAAGACTAACTCTCTCACACTAGTCCTATCCCTAGTTCTAACCGTGAACCTTACCGTAACCTTAACCCTAGACTAACCCTTGCCTTATCCTAATTCCTAGCCCTCATCCTAGATCTAAACCTAACTCTAAATCTAACCCTAAACCTAAGCATAAGCCTAACACTAACACTAGCCCTAACCCTAATGCTAATCATAAAACTAGCCCTAACCCTAATCATAGCAGTAAAACAAAACCTAGAAATAGCCCAAACGATAAACCTTAACTTAAACCAAACCCTAACACTACACCAAGACTTAACCGTAGCCTTAATTCGAGTCCTAACCCTAACCTTAAAACTAACTCTGACCCTGACACATATCCTAACAAACACCCTAGCTCAAAACACCCTCCTAAGGTTAAACCAAAACCTAATATTGACCCTATCCCTAATTTGAGTCCTAACCCTATACCTGACCCTGACTCATATTCTATCACTAACCCTAGCTCTAAATATTACCCTAACATTAAACCTAACACTCACACTAGACCTACACATAACTCTTACCCTAAAAGTGAACCTAATTGTAACCCTAGTCTTACATTAGCCATTGATCTCACCCTAGCCTGAGCACTAACACAAAAACTACCCCTAATCTGAGCTGTAAACCTAGCTTTAACTCTAACCCTAACACTACCTCTAGCCCTAAACCTAGCTCTAACCCTATCCCTTACCCTAAGCGAAACCCAAAACCCAATGGTAACCCTAGACCTATCCCTAATCCTTAGGCTAACCAAAATCCTAATACCATTAATAGTCCTGACCCTAGCCCTTATTCTAGCTCTAATCCTATCCCAAACCTTAATGCTAAACCTGACCCTTATTCTGACCCTAACACTAACCCTAGGTCTAAAACAACCCCTCATCCTAGATCAAATCCTAACACTGGTCCTACTGGTAAACTTATACCTAAACCTAACCCTAAAATTAGTTCTAGACCTAAACCTAATCGTAAATCTAGCTTTAACTCCACCCCTAGACCTAAATAAAAACCTAGTCCTAGCCGTAAAAATAATCCTTAACTTAAACCAAACACTAACCCTACCTTAGGACCTAATCTTAGTCCTGATTCTGGTTGTAACCCTAACTCTATCTCTAATCCGAACACAGACCCTGCCTTTAAGAGTAAACCTACCTCTAAATCTAACCCTAGCCCAAAATCTCAACGTAACACTAGACCTAGACATAACCCTAACCCTAAAACTAGCCCTAATCATAATCCTAGCTCTTACATTACCCACAGCCCTAACCCTAGGGCTAAACCTAACACAAAATCTAGAGCTAATCCTAGGCCTTACCTAGCCCTAATTGTAACCTTATCCCTAACCTTAGCCCTAACCCAAATTTAACCCTCACGTTAGTCCGAACCCTAGCTCAAAGCCTAAGCCTAAACATAAACATAAACCTAGAACTATCCCTAAATCTAACCCTAACCCTAGCCCTAATCCTAAACTTAACCCTAGCCCTAACCCTAGCTCTAAACATACCCATTACCCTAACCCTAAACCTAACCCTAATGATTACCCTAGCCTTAACCCTAACCATAAGCCTTAATGCAAACACAAAAATAACCCTAGAATTAACTTTAAACCTAACACTCACTATAATCTAACCATAGCTCATACCCTAATTCTTATCATAAACCTAAACATAACCATAGCCCTAACCCTAACCCTAAACTTAAATATAACCCTATCACTAACCCTAAACCTATACCTAACCATATTCATTGCCCTAACCCTAATGATAACCAAAATGATAACCCTAGTCCTAACCCTAACCCTAACTCTAAACCTACCGTAATCCTATCCCTGGACCTAACCCTGAACATAACCCTTGCTCTAGCCCTAACCACATCTCAGAACCTAACCCTTACACTAAACATAATCCTAACCACATCCCTAGTTTTAACCCTCACCTTAACCCTAACTCAAGACTTAATCCTAACCATAACACTATCTCTAATCTTAGCTCTAACTGTATCCATTAACCTAACAATAGCCCTTACCCTAATGCTAAGCCTAGGCCTAAACCTAACTCAAGTCCTAATACTTACCATAACCCTAGCCCAAAACTTAAATCTAACTCTATCCATTACTCTAAACTTAAACCTTTCCCTAATGCTAACCCTAGGCCTAACCCTAACCCTATCACTAACCCCAACCCTATCAATTACCCTAAACCCAACCTGAACCCTAAACCTTACCCTATCATTACTGCAACCCTATCTCTTATATTAATTCGAGCTCTAACCCTTAACTCAAACCTAAACCAAACCCTAACCCTGACTCTGACCCTAATAACTCTCCTAGCTCTAAACATGACCCTACACTAAACCTCACTCTTACAAAAGACTTAGCCAATAGCCTAACCCTAAAACTATCCCTAACCATAACCCTAGACCTGAATTTAGCCCTAGACAAAATCCTACACCAACCCTAACACAAACCCTAGCCCTTATCCTAGCCCTAAACATAGCCTTAGTTATAATCCTAACCCTAGCCCTAATCTTAGTCCTAATTTAGCTCTAAATTTAACCCTAATCCTAACCCTAGCTCGAAGACTACGTCTAAATCTCACCCTAGGCATAAAACTAGTTCTAATCCTATCACTTACCAGAACCCTAAACTTAGGCCTAACCCTAGCCCTTTCCTTAGCCCTAGCCCTAAAACTAGGTCTAACCATAACTCTAAATATAACCCTAAGCTAAGCCTAAACCTAAACCATACACTTGCCCTTACCATAACACTAACACTATTCCTAAACCTAGCCCTAACTCTAGCCCTAGCCCTAATATAAACAGAGCCATAGCCCCAACCCTAAACCTTAACCTAAACCAAACCCTAAATCTAAACCTAGCCATAATGGTAGCCCTAATTCGAGTTTCAATCTGAACCCTAATATGAATTCTGACACTGACTCTGACCCTAAAACTAACCCTAGTTTAAACATCACCCTAACCCTAAATATAAAACTAACACTAGACCTAGCCCTAACCCTAACCCTAAAACTAGTCCTAATTGTAACCCTAGTACTTACATTAGCTGTAACCCTAACCCTAGCCCTAACTTAACTCAAAACCCAGCCCTAAACCTAGCCCTAACCCAGGCTTTAACCCTAAACCTAAGCTTACCCCTAACCCTAGCACTAACAATAAACATAACCCTAGTCCTAACCCTAGATCTAACCCTATCCATTACCCTAACCATAACACTAACCCTAATGCTAACCCTAGGCCTAAACTTAATCTTATCCCTAATCCTAACAATATCCATTATCCTAAATCTAACCTGAAACCTGGACCTAACTCTATCATTACCCTAATCCTAAACTTATGCCAATTTGAGCCCTCAATTTAAAACTTAACCTATCCCAATCACTAATCACAACCCTGACCCTAATAATACCCTTAGCTCTAAACCTGAACCTAACCCTAAATCTAACCCTTACACTAGACATAGCCATAAACCTAACCCAAAATTATCTTTAACTGTAATGTTGAACTTGAAATTAGACCTAGATCTAATCCTAGCCCTAAACCTAGCCTTAATCCTAACCAAAACCATAGCCTGAGCTTTATCTGTAATGCTAACCCTCATCCTAGACCTAAACCTAGCTAAAACCCCATCCCTTACCCTAAACCTAACAATAACCCTAAACCCAACCATAAAACTATACATAAGCCAAACCCTAAACCTAAACCTAACCCTAGCCCTAACCCTAGGCCTAACACTAACACTAAGCCTATAGCTAATCCTAGCCCAAATTTAATCTTATTGTAACCCTAACCATAGCCCTAAGACTAAATCTAACTTTTTCCCTATCCCTATCACGAGTTCTATCCTTAGCCCTAGCCCTAACCCTAGATCTAAACCTAACTCTAAATCTAAACCTAATTCTAAATTTAAACATAGCCATAATCATAAACCAAAACCTAACACTAGTCCTAACATTAATGCTAATCCTAAAACTTGACCTACCCCTAGCCCTAGACATAAAAGGAAACCAAGCCATATTCCTGACCCTAAACCATACCCTAAACCAAACCTTAAACCTACACATAGTCTTAATCCTAACTCTAAAACTAACCCTGACCTAAACTTAGCCCTAAGCATAACCCTAAACCTAACCCTATTCCTAACATTAACCCTAACACTAACAATTGCCTTAGACATAACCCTAGCTCAAAGCCAAACTCTTACCCTAAACATAGACCTAGCCCCTAACCTAAACAATAACCCTAAACCTAGCTCTAATTCTAACCTTAATCCTAGCCCGACCTTTAGTTCTAACCCTAACAATTAACCTAAACCTAAGCCTAGCCATAATTATAACCCTATCCCTAAAACTAAACCTAACCCTAAACATAAATGTAAACCTAGACCTAACTTTACACCTAACCATTACCATAGCCCTAACTCCAGCTGAAACATTAAGCATTACACTAAACCTAATACTAACACTAGCCCTAACCCATACCTTAACACCTAACCCTAAATCTAACATTATCCATAACCCTAAACCTAACGCTAAACCTAATAAAAACTCTAGCCATTATCCTAACCCTAAACCAAACCCTAACCATAAATATAACCCTAGGCCTAAACTTAAACTTAACCTTGCCATAGCCCTAACACTAGCTCAAACACTAACCCTTACCCTAACCTAAACATAATCCTAGCCCTAAACCTAACACTTACCCTAAACCAAACCCTAGCCCTATCCATAAACCTAACCCTGATTCTAGACTTAATCCAAACCATAACCTAGCCCTAACTCTAGCTCTAAATCTATCCATTACCCTAAACATAATGATAGCCCCAATGCTAACCCTAACCCTATCACTAAACCTAAACCATCCATTACCTTAAAACTCAACTGAAACCTAAAATTAACCCTATTCATTACCCTAAACCTAAGCCAGACACAAACACTAATTTTAGCCCTAGCCCTAAACTTTAACCTAATCCAAATGCTAACCCTGACCCTAACTCTAATAATACCCCCAGCTCTAAACCTGACCCTCACCATGAATGTAACCCTTACACTAGACCTACCATAACCTAACCCTAAAACTCTCCCTAACCATAACCCTAGACCTGACATTAGCCCTAGACCTAGCCCTAACCCTAACAGAAACCCTAGCCCTAAACCTAGCCTTAATCCTAACACAAACACTAACCCTAGCCCTAATCTTAATTCTAACCCTCACCCTGGCCCTAAAGCTAGCTATACACAACCCATTACCCTAAAATTAACACTAACCCCAATGCTAAACATAACACTACCCCTACCCCTAGGCCTAAACCTAACACTAACCCTAGCCCTAATCCTAGCCCTAATTTAGCTGTAACCCTAACCCTAACACTAAGCCTAGTCCTAAATCTAACTCTAAGTCTAGTCCAATCTATATCCCTAATTCTAACCCTATCCCTTATCATAAACTTCACCCTAGCCCTAACCCTAGCCCTAGATCTAACACTTAATCTAAATTTCACCCTAACACTAAGCCTAAACCTCACCCTAACACTAGACCTAAACCTAAAATGAATCCAAAATTCATCCCTAACACTTGCCCCAGCCATAAAACAAAACCGAGGCATACTTCTAACCCTCACCCTTAGCTTAATCCAAACCCTAACCCTACATCTAGCCCTAATGTAAGCCCTTATTCGAGTCCTAACCCTAATGCTAAAACTAACCCTGACCCTGATCCTGACCATAACAATAAACCTAGATCTAAACATCACCCTAAACCTCAAACCTATGTGTTGCATGCTTCAGCGTAGGGCTACATTCACAAGGAACAAAGCAGAGTTTGCCCACAGAGAACTGATTGAGTGTGTGTAGTTTCAAGCAGCTAACACCAACTCTGTTATCTAGCTCCATTTCCAATTATCCATATAAGTCAAGATAAAGTGAAACCTTAAAACACAAACTATTCCTGACATTGAACCTTGAACCGAGAAAGCCCAAACCTGAGGAAAATAGTAAGGCTAGGTAAAAGTTGAATCCTGCCAAGTATCAAAGAAATTTGAACAAAACTAACTCTAACCCTAACACTATTTCTAACCCTAGCCCTAAACCTAACCCTAACCCCAAACTGTTTAAAGAACCTTTGATCATAGAAGTTCCAAATTTGGGGAGTCTTGTAGGTCAAGGTAACAGATGAATCCTGCCCAGTATCAAAAAAAATCTGAAAAAATAATTAGGGGAGGTGTTTCAGTACATGCCAATTTCCCTTATTTTTTCCTAAAGTTCTCTTGGATAATGTTCTCTTGCATTCCATAGCTTTGGAAATCCTTTACTAGGAAGAAACCATAGAGTGCCCACAGAGAACTGATTGAGTGTGTGAAATTTCAAGCAGTAGGCACCAACACTGTTTGATTTCCAGGTCCATTTCTATTTACCCGTATAGGTTTAAATGAAGTGAAACCTTAAAATGCAAACTGTTACTGACAGGGAACCTTGAACCAAGAAGACCCCAAACTGGTAAACATTGTAAGGCTAGGTAAAAGATGAATCCTGCCAGTATCAATGAAATTTGTCCAAAACAAATTCTAACACTAACACTCACTCTAACACTTGCCCAAACCCTAACCCTAATACTAACCATAACCTCTTTAGAGAAACTTTCATCATAGAAGTCCCAAACATGTGGAGGCAAGTGCAGGAAGCTAACAGATGAATCCTGGGCAGTATCAAAGAAATCTGATCAAATGATTGGGGGAGGTAGTTCAGTACATGAATATTTTACTGTTATCTCCTAAGGTGCTCTTGTATAAAGTTGTTATTGCATGCTTCAGCTTTGGGATAATTTCACAAGGAAGAATTCAGAGAGAACCAACAGAGAATTGATTGAGTGTGTGAAGTTTCAAACAGCTAGCACCAATGCTGTTTAATTTTAAGCTCCATTTCCATTTACCCATAGAGGTCAAAATGAAGTAAACCCTTAAAATATACACTGTTTCTGGCAGTGAACAATTGAATTGAGAAGGTCCAAACTTGGTGTACATAAAAAGAGTAAGGAAAAGATGAATACTGCACACTATCAAATAAATTTGGACAAATCTGCTTCTCTAATGCTAGATCTGACTCTATACCTAACCCTAACCTTAAGCTGTTTTGAGAACCTATGATCATAGAAATCCCAAAATTGGAGATCCTAGTGGGGCAAGCTAGCAGATGAATCCTGCACAGTATCAAAGAAATATGACCAAATAATTGGGGGAGTTATTTCACTATATTCATATTTCCTGCTTATCTCCCAAAGTGCTCTCAAATAAATTTGTTTTGCATGCTTCACCTTAGGGCTACATTCACAAGGAACAAACCAGAGAGGCCCACAGAGAACTGATTGAGTGTGTGAAGTTTGAAACAGCTAGCACCAACCCTGTTTGCTTTCTAGCTTCAATTTCATTTACCATATGGGTCAAAATTAAGTGAAACCTTAAAATAAAAACTGTTCCTGACAGCGAACCATTGAATTGAACATAGTAAGGCTAGTTAAAGATGAATTCTACCAAGTATCAAAGAAATTTGAACAAAACTAACTCTCACCCTAACACTAACTCTAACCATAGCCCTGTGGTGAGCCGCTTCTGCCGTTTATGCAAATTATGGTCGCCATTGCAAGATGGCGCTGGCTCCGCTGTGGTCTGTGACAAACAACTCCTTATTTGGGAGAGTTGGCGCATGACTTTTCATCACCCTATGAGAAAGCTCCACGTGGCTGCTTTGCATTGGGGCTTGAGATGCTTTATTAAGGCTGGGAGGGGCATCCGAGAGAGAAGAAGAAGAACTATCAAGGGCTGAAATAAACCGCTGAAAGAAGATTCCTGAGTGTTGCATCTTCCTTGTGGGCAAGGGGTTGCGACAAGTGGTGCCGAAACCCGGGAACCAGAACTTTCAGCAGTCAGGGGGGTGCACCGTAGTCCCAGGTAAGTGGGATCCGCGA
>NW_026005908.1:422015-425344 GCF_001458135.2 Marmota marmota marmota | reverse complement strand
CTAACCCTAACCTGCATAGAGAACATTTGATCATAGGATTTCCAAACTTGGGCGAGCCTAGTAGGGCAAGCTAACAGATAAATCCTGCCCAGTATAAAAAAAAATCTTACCAAACAATTGGGGGCGGTATTTCAGTACGTGCATATTTCCCTGTCTTCTCCTAAAGTGCTCTTGGATAATGTCTTTTGCATGTCTCAGCTTTGGAAAACTTTCACTAGGAAGAAACCAGAGAGTGCCCACAGAGAACAGATTGTGTGAAATTTCAAGCAGTTAGCACTAACCATGTTTGATTTCCAGCTCCATTTCCATTCACAACTGTAGGCCATAATGAATACAAACCTAAAAATTCCAATTGTTTCTGAAAGTGAACCATTGAATCTTGAAGGCCCAAACTTGGGAACCTACTAAGGCTAGGTCAAGGATGAAATCTGTACATTATCAAAGTAATCTGACCAAAAATTTCAAAGCTCTTTCAGTACACTGGAATTCTGCTTGTTCCTAAATTGCTCAGAGAAAAATCAGTTTCTTTCTACTTCAGCTGAGAGCTACTTCCACAGAACACAAACCTGAGAATGCTCACTGAGAACTGATTGAGTTCAAGAAGCTAGCAAAAACCCTGTTTTATTTCCAGCTCCATTTCTATTTAAACATATAGGTCGAATTGAAGTGACATGTTAAAATGCAAACTGTTTTTACAGTGAACCATTGAATGAAGGCCCAAATCTATGGAAAATAGTAATGCTACATAAAATACTAATCTTGCCCAGTATCAAAGAAATTTGAACAAAACTAACTCTAACCCTAAGACCAGCTCTAAACCTAGCTCTAACCCTAGTCCTAACACTAACCCTATCCTGTTTATAGAGCCTTTGGTAATAAAAAGCCCAAACTTGGGGAGCCTAGTGAGGGGAAGTAACAGATGATAACAGGGCAGGATCAAAACAGTTTGATCAATTAATTGTTTGAGGTAGTTCAGTCCATTCATATTTCCCTGTTTTATTCCAAAGTGCTTTTGTATAAAGTTGTTTTTGTATGCTTCAGCATAGGCTACTTTCAAAAGAAAGAAATCAGAGTGAGCACAGAGAGACCTGATTGAGTGTGAGAAGTTGAAGCAGCTAGCACCAACCCTATTTGAATTTTGAGCTCCATTTCCATTTATCATATAGGTCAAAATGAAGTGAAACCCCAAAATACAAACTATTACTGTAAGAGAACCATTGAACTGAGAAGGCCCAAACCTGGGGAACATAGTAAGGCTAGGTAAAAGATGAATCCTGCCCCGTATCAAAGAAGTTTGAACAAAACTAACTCTAAATCTAATACTAGGTCTAAACCTAGCCCTAATCCTAACCATAAAATTAACCATAACCTGTTTAGAAAACTTTTGATCATACAAGTTCCAAAATTGTGAAGCATAGTGGGGTGAGCTAAGAGATGAATCATGCACAGTATCAAGAAATCTGAAAAAAATAATTGTCGAGGTGATTCATTGCATACTTAATTCCCTGTTGTTCCCTAAAGTGCTCTTGGATAAAGTTGTTTTAGCATGCTTATTCTTTGGCCTATATTCAATAGAAAGAAAGCAGAGAGTGCCCACAGAGAACTAATTCAGTATGTGATGTACCAAGCAGCTACAACCAACCCTTTTTGATTTCCAGCTTCATTGTCATTCATACTTATAGGCCATAATGAAGTGACACCTAAAATTCAAACTGTTCCTGAGAGTGAACCATTGAAATTAATGGCCCCAAATTGGGGATCGTACTAAGGCTAGGTAAAGGATGAATCCTGTACATTATCAAAGTAATTTGACCAAATATATTGAAGCTTGCTCCTAAAGAACTCACAGATGAAGCTATTTCTTTCTATTTCAGCTTAGGGCTACTTTCTCAAGAAACAAACAAGAGAATGCACACTGCGAGCTGATTGAGTGTGTGAAGTTTCAAGCAAACTTTCAAACCAACTCTGTTTGATTTCAAGCTCTATTTCCATTTACCCATATAGGTCAAAATGAAGTGAAAATTTAAAATACAAACTGTTCCTGAGAGTGAACCACTATATCCAGAAGGCCCAAACCTGGTGAGCATAGTAACGTTTGGGAAAAGATGAATCCAGCCCAGTATCAAAGAAATTTGAACAAAAATAACTCTAACACTAGCTCTAAATCTAACCCTAACCCTAACTATAACACTAAATCTTACCTGTATAGAGAACCAATAATCCTACAAGTCTGAAACTTGGAGAGTCTAGTGGGGAAAGCTTAAAGAAGAATACTGTGCAGTATAAAACAAATCTGATCAAATCATTGGGAGACTTATTTCAGTATATACATATTTCTCTGTTTTCTCCTTAAGGGCTCTACACAGGTAACAGATGGAATCCATCTTTAAAAACCTTACTCAACATCTATCAGTGGGCATGGCTACCAGCTCATTTCTGTGGCTGCTCAGATACCTGGTTTCCAACTCCCCTACCTCCAGCTGTGATAACTCAAGATTTTTCTCACAAGCTTTTTTGTGATACACAGCTATCAATGTGGTACAGCAACTGTACAGGCACCTGGTTTCCATCTCAGAGACTAAGAATAGGGAGGCTACGGGTAGAAGCTCAAACCCTCTCACACTGACTACCTCCATCACCCAGAGCATGGAGACTCTAGTTAGGAATAGACAACTCCAGCTACTGAAGGAAAAGAAAACAGAGTTTTGAAATACTTTTTTTTTTTCTTCCTTACTTTTTTTCTCGCTCTTCTCATCCATTCTGGTCTATCCTTCCCCCTCTTGTCCTCACAACCTCAACATATGTGAAACCAAGAATTTTGCATAAAATTGCACTTTAAGAAATGAATCCGGTGCTGGGTTCTATTCTCAGCACCACACACAAATGAAGATGTTGTGTCCTCCGAAAACTAAACAATAAATAAATAAATATTAAAAAAATTCATTCTCTCTCTCTCTCTCTCTCTCTCTCTCTCTCTCTCTCTCTTAAAAATATTTATTTAAAAAAGTCCATTCAGATAAGGTGTAAGGTAGAAATGAAGAACAAGATATTGGAAATTGGAGTAATGATCATTCTTGTTATATGGTTGAAAAGAATTCTGTGGAATCATGTTATGGAACGCAGAATTTAAGAGTAATGAACTATGGTATCTGGTAGAAAAACTAGCTAAGCAGCAAAGCTCTAAGGCTGTTTCATGGCTACTTTTCACCATATACACTGAGATGTGATTGGAAAGAAATTACTTAAACATGGAATTTAGGATTAAAAGGGAAACAAAGTACTCCTTGAGTTCCTGTGTGGTTGCCCTTGGCCACACCATCCATGCCTCT
>NW_026005908.1:403457-421989 GCF_001458135.2 Marmota marmota marmota | reverse complement strand
CTCTCTCTCTCTCTCTCTCTCTCTCTCTCTCTCTCTCTCTCTCTCTCTCTCTCTCCCTTTCTCTAATAAAAGAAATAACTGAATCACCAGAATAGTAAAATATAGAGGAATTGCATAGGCCCCACCTCTCCTCCCTTTATTTTCTCTTATATTCTTTCTTTCTTTCCTTGTCATTTTTTCTTATTTTTTTCTTCCTCCCTCTATCCCACTTTCAACCTCTTAATTTTTACTATTTATACATAGGTTAATTTTATGAATACAGATAAGGAATTTGAATTTATACATTCTTCTGTAAATTACCCCTGTCTATTCATTGCAGTTCTCCTCCAATTTGCTAAGATAGATTAAACTCATACCCTCACTCCTTTTCCCTTTAATGTAGCATCCAACGCCTGACCATCTGTTCTCTATATACCACCAGAAATGGTATGCCTTTTGTGAAACTAATGACCGTATTCTAAATAATAATTAAAGCCAACATCTGGAGACATAAGTCTAAATATGAATGTATTTATAATCGTTAGGCTTAGGCTTCGGGTTAGGGTTAGATTTAGAGTTAGGTTTTGATCTATGGATAGGATTCAGGCTAAGGATAGGGCAAGGGTTAGAACTAGGGTTTGGGTTAGGTTTAGGATTATGGTAAGGGATAGAGTTAGAACTAGTGATAGGGGAGTATGAGTGTCCACCAAAACCTAAAAAAAATATTAAAAAAAACAATAGGTTTTGGACTCAGATTAAGGCTAGGATTTGGGTTATATTAGGGCTAGGTTTAAGTCTACGGCTAATCTACAAAGTAGCATTATGGTTAGAGCTACGGATAGTGTCAGGGTTAGGGCTACGTCTAGTGTCAGGGTTGCGTTTATGGTTATGATGATGCTTAGAGCTAGGTTTAATGTTAGGGTCAGAGTCAGGGTCCAGATTTGTTTTCAGGTTAGGGTTAGGACTAGAATTAGAGATAGGATTAGGGCTAGGTATAGGTTTAGGGTTTTGTTTAGGTTTAGTGTTGGGGTTAGTGTTATGATTTGGTTTTGTTTTAGGGCTAGGGGTAGAGTTAGGGCTAGTTTTAGGATTAATGTTAGGATTAGAGCTAATGTTAGTGTGAGGTTTAGGCTTAGGTTTTGGGTTTGATTTAGAGTTAGGTTAAGATCTAGGCTTTGAGCTAGGGGTAAGGATAGTGCTAGGGTTAAGACTAAGTTTAGGGCTAGGTATTGGGTGATGGTAAGGGATAGGGTTAGAACTAGGTATAAGGCTAGGGGGAGAGTTTGAGGTAGTCTGAGGGCTAGGGTTAGGGTTGGCTTAGGGATATGGCTAAATTAGGGCTGGGATTAGGACTATGGTTAGTGTTAGGGTTGGGCCTAGGTTTAGGGCTAGGGTTAATGTTAGGGTTAGGGTTAAGATTAGGTTTAGGTTAAGGGATAGGATTATAGCTATATTTAGGACTAGGTTGAGGCTTAGAATTAGGGTTATGGTTAGGGTTAAGTTTATGATTAAGGCAAGGTTTATGGCTAGGATGTAGGCTAAGGTTTGAGTTAGGATTAGAACTAAGATTAGAGCTAGGGATAATGTCAGGTCTAGGGTTACAGTTAGGAAGAGTTTTAGGGTTAGGTTTATAGCTAGGTCTATTTTAACGTTCAGGTTTCTTGTTAGGGTCAGGTTTAGAGTTATGGGTATTATTAGGGTCAGGGTCAGGGTTGGGGTATTTATTAGATTAAGGTTTAGGTGTAAGGCTCGAGTTATCATTACAGTTAGGGATAAGTTAATGTTGGTTTTAGGTTTGGAGTTCAGATTACGTGTAGGGTAATGGACAGAGTTAGGGTTGGGGATAGGATTAGGGTTTGGCCTAGGGTTAGCAGAAGCATTAGGGTTACCATTAGGGTAATGGATAGTGTTAGAGCTAATGATAAGCCTAGTGTTATGCTTAGGATTAGGTCTAGGGTTAGGCTTAGGTTTAGTGTTAGAGCTAAGGTTAGAGTTATGGTTAGCTTTAGGGTTAAATCTAGGGTAGGGCTTGGGATAGGGCTAGGTTTTGCAATAGGTTAGGGCTATCGTAAATATAAGAACAGTGTTATGATTAGGGCTAGTTTTAGGGTTAATGTTAGAGCTAAGTATAGTTTAAGGGTTAGGTTTAGGGTTAGGGTGATGTTTAGAGCTAGGGTTAGTGTTAGTGTCAGGGTCAGTGTTCAGTTTAGGGTTATGCTTAATGTGAAAGCCAGAATTAGGACTAGGGTTAAGTCCAGGTAAAGGGTTAATGTTTGGCTTTAGGGTACGTGTTATTGTTAGGGCTAGGGCTAGGTTTTTCTTTAGGTCTAGGTTAGAGTTATGGATAGATTAGAATTAGGTTTAGGTCTATGGCTAGTGTTAGGGTTAGGTTTAAGTATAAGGTTACCATAGGGCTAGTTTTAGAGTTTGGTTCAGGGTTAGGTTTAGGTTTAGACCTAAGAGTAGGTTTAGAATAAGGGTCAGAGTTAGAATTAGATTTTGAGTTATGGTTAGAGCTAGAATGAGGACTAGGGTTAGGACTAGTAATAGGGTTAGTGTATGGGTTAGGTTAAGGATTAGGGATAGGATTAGGATTAGCATTAGATTTAGTGTTTGGCATAGGGTAAGGGATAGTGTTAGAGCTAGGGTTAGGGTTAAAGCTAGGTTTATGGATCAGATTAAAGCTAGTTTTTGTGTTAGGGTTATGGCTAGGGTTAGAGCAATGGCTAATGTAAGAACTAGGGTTTCTAGAGTTAGTTTTAGGGTTATGGTTAGGGGTTAAACCTCTATTGTTAGAATTATATTTAAGGTTAGGGTGAAATTTAGAGCTACTGTTAATGTTAGGTTAATAGTAAGGGTCAGGTTTAGTTTTAGGGTTAGAGTTAGGACTCAAATTAATTCTAGGGTTACCGTAAAAGTTCAGTTTAAGGTTAGGGTGGTATTTAGAGCTAGGATGAGTGTTAAGATATAAGTTAGAGTTAGGATTAGTATTAAAGTTAAGATTAAGACTCGAATTAGGGCTAGGGTTAGGTCTAGGTGTAGTGTTAATGTTTGGTTTAAGTTAACGTTTAGGATTAGGGCTATTGCTTGGTTTCATTTTACTGCAAGGGTTAGGTTTAGGGCTAGTTTTATGATTAGCATTAGGTATAGGGCTAGTGTTAATGTTAGACTTAGGCTTATGGTTAGGATTAGATTTCGAGTTAGGGTTAGATCTAGGGTTAGGACTAGGAATAAGGATTAGGCAATGGTTATGGCTAGGTTTAGGGCTAGGGTTAGGGCTAGGGTTTTGATTATGGTAATGGATAGGATTAGAAGTAGAGATAGGGCTATTGTGAGAGTTAGAGTTACTCTTAGGTTAGGGTTAGGGCTAGGGTTAGGGATAGGGTTAAAATAGGGCTAGGAATAGGGCTAGGGTTTAGTATTCACCTTAGGCCTAGTGTTAGGGTTAAGGTTAGGGTAAAGTTTAGGATAAGGAATGGCATTATAGCTAGGTTTAGAGAAAGGGTTTACAGTTAGCAGTGGGGCTATGGATAGGGTTAGGGTTATGATGAAGACTAGGTTTGGGGCTAGGATGAGGGCTCCGGTTCATTTTAGGGTTAGGGATAGGATTAGGGCTAGGGCTAATATCAGATCTAGGGTTATGGTTAAAGATAGTTTTAGGGTTAGGTTTATGGCTACATGTAATGTAAGGGTTAGGTTTAGGTTTAGGGTAAGTTTTAGAGCTAGGGGTATTATTAAGGTCAAGTTCTGGGTTAGAAGTTGGGATAGGTTAAGGTTTAAAGTTAGGTCTCAAATTAGAGTGATGGTTAGTGTTAGTGTAATGTAGGGTGAGGATTTAGTTTAGGTTTGGTTTAGGGAAATGCATAAGTTTACGATTAGGAATAGGGCTAGGTTTAGGCCTAGGGTTATGCTTTTGGCAATGGATAGGGTTTGAGCTATGGTTAGGGCTTGGGTTATGGTTTTGATTAGGGCTAGGATAAAAATTAGGGTTAGGGTTAAAACTCGGTTTAAGGCTTGTATTAGGGCTAGGTTTTGGGTTAAGTTAGTGCTAGGGTTAGGGGTAAGGCTAATGTAAGTCCCAGGGTTACAATTAGGGTTAAATTTAGGTTTAGGGTTAGTGGTAGGTCCAATTTTAGGTTTAGGGTTAGGGTTAGGGTTAGGGTGATGTTTAGACTAGGGTTAATATTATGGTCAGAGTCAGGGTCAGTGTTAGTTCTAGTTTTCAGCTTAAAACTAGAACTAGAGCTAAGGTTATGGTTAGGGTTAGGATTTCATTTAGGTTAAGGGTTAGGGTTAGGGCTATGGCTCTGTTTTGTTTTAGGGCTAAGTTTAAAGTTAGATTTAGAGTTAGGGTTAGGGTTAGGCTTAGGGTTAGGGTTTGATTTAGAGTTAAAATGAGATCTAGGTTAGGGCTAGAGCTAATGATAGGGCTAGGGTTAGAGCTAGGGTTAGGGCTAGGGTTAGGGCTAGGATTAGGGGTCCAGTAAGGGATAGGGTTAGAACTAGGGATGGGGCTAGGGTGAGAGTTAGAGTTAGTAATAGGGCTAGTGTTAGGAATAGGACTAAATTAGGGCTAAGATTATAGCTAGGGATAGTTTTTGGTTTAGGCCTAAAGTTAGGTTTAGAGTTAGGATTAAGGCTTAGTTTAGGGCTTGGATAAGGGCTGGGGTTTGTGTTAGGTTTAGGGCTAAGATTAGGGCTATGGCTAATGTCAGGTCTAAGCTTAAATTTGGGGACAGTTTTAGGATTAGTATTATGGCTATGTACAGTGTAAGGGTTATATTTAGTGTAAAAGTTATCTTTAGAGCTAGGAGATTTATTAGGGCCAGGGTCAGTGTTAGAGTTTGGTTGAGGTTAGAGTTTAGGGCGAGGGCTTGAATTAGCATTAGGGTTATGGCTAGTTTTAGGGTTATGGTTAGGGATAGTGCTAGGGTTATTTTTAGGCTAAGGGTTAGGCTTTGAGCTAGGGTTAGGACTAAGATAAGGGTTAGGGTAGGCTTAGCACTAGGGTTAGTGGTGAGGGTTATGCTTAGGGTAGGTTTAGGCCTCCATTAGGCTTAAGTTTTGTGTTAGATTTAGGCCTAGGGTTAGTGCAATGTGTAATGTAAGATCTAGGGTTCTGATTATAGCTAGTTTAGGGTTAGGGTTATGGCTAAGTCTAATGTTAAGTTTAGGTTTTGGGTTAGGTTCAGGTTTCGAGCTAGGTTTAATGTTAGTGTCAGGACCAGTGTTTAGGTGTGTGGGTTAGGGTAATGATAGTTTTTTTTTTTTTTTTAATTTACATTAGGTTTAGGGTAACTGATAGGTTTATGATAAGCAATAGGGTTAAGGTTAGGCCTAGCGTTCGAATTAGGGTAAGGGTTATAATTAGTATAATGGATAGGATTAGAGCTAAGATTAGAGCTAGGTTTATGGTTAGGAAAAATCTTGTATTAGAGTAAGGGTTAGGGATAGAACTAGGGTTAGCCTTAGGTTTATGTTTAGCATAAAGATTAGGTTTTGAGCAAGATTTAGGGCTAGATGAGGTTTAGGTTTAGGGTTGCTTCTAGGGATAAGATTATAGTTGTCATAGGATTACGGTTAGGATTAGGGCTAGAGAGATAATTAGGGATAGGAATAGGGTTAGGGTTTGGGTAATGTATTTGATTAGATGTAGATATAGGGTTATGTTTAACATTAGATTGTGGTTTAGGCTTAGATTTAGGGCTATAGTTATGCTTAAGTTTATAGCAAGGGATAAGTTTTGAGCTAGGGTTAGGTATATGGCAAGTGTGAGCTTTAAGGTTAGGTCTAGGGTTAGTTTTCCAGTTAGGTTTAGGTTTGGCATTAAGCCTAGGATTATCAATAAGGTTAGGTTTAGGATTACAATAATGGGTAGGGTCAGAGCTAGGTTTAGGGCTAGGATTAAGGTAAGGATTAGGGATAGAGTTAGGGTTAGATTGAGAGCTAGGTGTATTTTTATTTTTAGAGTAATGTTTAGGCTTTGAGCTAGGATTAGGACTAAGGCCAGGGTTAAGTTAGGGTTAGGGCTAAGGTTAGGTTTGGGGTTATGCTTAAGGCTTGATTTAGGCCTAGGATTAGCTCCAGATTTTGTGTTAAGTTTAGGCCTACGGTTAGGGCTATGGGTAATGTAAGAGCTAGGGTTATGTTGAGGGCTAGTTGTATGGGGGTTAGGGTTATGGCTAGGTCTAGTGTTAGGTTTAGATATTCAGGTATGTTCATATTTAGAGATGGGTTTACTCTAAAGGCAGGGTCAGTGTTTGGGATAGAGTTAGAGTTAGGGTTATAACCAGAATTAGGACTAGGTTTAGGTCTAGGTGTAGGGTTAGTGTTTGAGTTAGGTTTAGGATTATTGTTAGGGCTAAGGCTAGGTTTATGTTTAGGTCTAGGGCTGGAGTCAAGGCTAGATTTAGAATTTGGTTTAGATCTAGGGGTAGTATTAGGGTTTGGTCTAGTGTTAGGATCAGTTTTAGACCTAGGGTTAGTGTTAGGGTCAGAATAAGTGTCAGGGTTAGCGTTAGGTTTTGGGATAGGGTTAGAGCTAGAATGAGGTCTAGGTTTAGGACTATTAATAGGGTTAGGGTTTTGGTTAGTCTAAGAATTAGAGATAGTCTAGGGTTACCATTAGGGTTAGGGTTTTTCTTAGGTTAAGGGATAGCCTTAGAGCTAGGGTTAATGCTAGAGTTAGGGGTAGGGTTAGGGTTAAATATAGGTTTAGAGCTCGGATTAGGGCTAGATTTTTTTCTTTTTTTGTTACAGTTAGGGCTAAATTTTTTCATTGGCTAATGTAAGAGGTAGGGTTACAATTAGGGTTAGTTTTAGGGTTAGGTTTAGGGGTAGGTCTAGTGTTAGATTTAGGTTTAAAGTTAGGGTAATATTTAGAGCTAGGGTTTTTGTTAGGATATGAGTCAGCATCAGGATTAGTTTTAGGATTAGGGTTAGGACTCAAATAAGGGCTAGGGTTACTGTTAGAGTTCAGTTTAAAGTGAGGGCAGTGTTTAGAGCTAGGGTGTCTTTTAGGATATCAGTCAGGGTCAGAGTTAGGTTTAAGGTTAGGTTTATGACTTGAATTAGGGCTAGGGTTACTGTTAGGGTTTTGTTTAAGTTTAGGGTCGTCTTTAGAGCTAGCGTCAGTGTTAGGATATGAGTCAGGGTCAGGATAGGTTTTAAAGTTAGGATTAGGACTCGAATTAGGACTAGGGTTATGTCTAGGTGTAGTGTTAGGGTTTGGTTTAAGTTAAGATTTAGGGTTAGGGCTCTTGCTCAGTTTTGTTTTAGTCCTAGGTTCAGAGTTTGGGCTAGTTATAAGATTAGCATTAGGGTTAGGGCTAGTGTTAGTGTTAGGCTTAGGCTTTGGGTTAGGGTTAGATTTGGCTTTAGCGTTAGATTTAGGATTATGGTTAGGTCTAACTATAGGAAAAGTGTTTGGGCTAGGATAATGGTTATGGTAACAGATAGGGATAGAACTAGGATTAGGGCTAGGGTGAGAGTTAGTGTTAGTGTTAGTCTTAGGCCAAGGGTTTCCATTAGTTTTAGGGATAGGGCTAAGTTAAAGCTAGGATTAGGGGTAGGGTTAGTGTTCAGTTTAGGCCTAGTGTTAGGGCTAGGGTTATAGTTAATTTTAAGGTAAGATATGGTGTTATAACTAGGTTAAGAGTTAGGGTGGGTGTTAGAATTAGAGTTAGGGTATGGTTGGGTTTAGGTTTATGATTTAGGCTAGGATGAGGGCTAGGTTTTGTTGTAGGGTTAGAAATAGAATTAAGGCTAGGGATAATGTCAGGTCTAGTGTTACAGTTTGGAGTAGATTTAGGGTTAGGTTTGTGTCTAGGTCTAGTGTAAGTTTTAGGCTTAGGGTAAGGGTCAGGTTTAGAACTAGGTATATTTTTCAGGTCAGGATCAAGGATAGGGTTTATTTTAGGTTATGGTTTAGGGATAGGGCTCAAATGAACATTAGGGTTAGAGTTAGACTTAGGGTTAGGGTAATTCATTGGATTAACCCTCGCCCTAGCCCTGAACCTAACCATAACCTCATCCCTTCCCCTAAAACTAACCATAACCCTAAAACTAACACTTACCCTAATTCTAGCCCTAAAAATGGGCCTAACCCTAACCCTAACCCAGCGCTAATCTAATCCTAATTTAGCCCTAACCCTAAGCAAACCCCAAACTCTAGACCTAAGAATAACTCTAACTCTCACCCTAGCCCTATTTCTATTTCTAAACCTCTCCATTACCATAACCTTAACACTAGGCCTAATATTAGCCCTATCTATAGATCTAAACATAACTCTAAATCTAACCCTAATTTTAAACCTGAACTCACCCTACCACTAGCTGAACACTATCACTCATCATAAAACTAACCCTAACAATAGCCCTAGCCAAAAAAAAAAAAAAAAAAAAAAAACCAAGCCATTACCCTAACCCTAAACCTAACCTAAACCAAACCCTAACCCTACAACTAGTCATAACCCTAGCTCAAATTCGAGTCCTACCACTAAATATAACACTTATCCTGACTCATATTCAAACACTAACCCTAGCTTTATATATCACCCTAACCATAAAGCAAATGCTAACACCATTCCTAGCCCAAACCATAACCCTAAAATTAACCCTAATAATAACCCTAGTTCTTACATTAGCCATACTCCTAACATTAGCCCTAACCCCAAAACAAAAATAGCCCTAATCTGAGACCTAAAACTAGATTTAACCCTAACCCTAGCCCTAAACCTAACCCTAACACTAGCTCTAAGCCTAGCTGTAACCCTGTCCCTTATCCTAAGCCAAACCCTATCCATAATGCTAACCTTAGTCCTAATTGTAATCCTTAGCCTAAATCAAACACTAACCCTAGCTCTCATTCTAGCTCTAAACCTAACCCAAAACCTAACCCTAACCTTCACCCTTATTCTGACCATAACACTAATTATAGGTCTACACCTGACCCTAACCCTAAACTAAACCCTGAAACTAGCCATACTTTTACCTAAACCTAACCCGAACACTACCCCTAGACCTAAACCTAATCCTAAATCTAGCGATACCTCTAGCCCTAGACCTTAACAAAAACTTAGTCCTAGCCCTAACAATAACCCTTAACCTAAACCAAACAATAACACTACACCTTGACCTGACCCTACTTCTGATTCTGGCTTTCATCCTAACTGTAATCTGAACACTGATCCTGACACTAACACTAAACCCAACTCTAAAAATGACTCTAAACCAAAATCTAAACCTAACACTAAACCTAGTTATAACCCTAAACCTAAAACTAGCCCTAATTAGAACCCTAGATCTTACATTACCAATAGCACTAATCCTAGACCTAAATGTAACACAAAACATAGACCTAATAAAGGCCTAAACCTACTATAAGCATAACCCTAACTCTAAACCTATCCCTAACCCTAAGCCTAACCCTCACATTAGACCTAGACATAGCTCAAAGCCTAAATTTGGCCTAAGCATAACCTTAGCCTTATCCCTAACAATAACACTAACCCTAGCCCTAACTCTAACCCTATACATTAACCTTATGATAACCCTATTCCTAATGCTAACCCTAGGCCTAACCCTAACCCTATCACAAACCCTAAATCTCTCCATTACCCTAAACTTACCCTGAACCCTAAACCTAACCCTATTCATTACCCTAAACCTAACTCTAACCCTAATGCTCATTTGAGCCCCATCCTTAAATCTTAACCTAATACAAACCATAACCCAGACCCTGAACCTAAAAATAACCCTAGCTCTAAAACTAACCCTTACCCTAAACTTAACACTTACACTAGACTAAGACAAAGACCTAATCCTAAATCTACTCCTACATGTAACACTAGACCTGACATTATCCCTAGCCCTAATTCTAGACCTAAACCTACAACAAACTTTAGCTCTCATTCTAGCCCTAAACCTAGTCTTAATCATAACCCTAACTTTAACCCTAGCCCTAATCCTAATTCTAACACTCACTCTACCTCTAAACCTAGCTATAACACATCCATTACCCTAAACTTAACCCTAAACCTACTCCTAATACTAGGCCTAAGCTTAACATTAACCCTAGCTCTAATCCTTGCACTGATTTAGCCCTATCCTTAAAACTAACCACAACCCTAGGCCTAAGACTAACTTTAACTCTCACACTATACCTATCCCTATTTCTAAGCCTACTTATTACCATAACACTAACCCTAGCCCTAACCCTTGCCCTATCCTTAGACCTAGCCCTAAACCTAGATCTATCCTTAACTCCAAATCTTAACCTAACCCTAAGCCTAAGCTTAAGCAAAACAAACACTAGTCCTAACCCTAACCCATTATCATGTAACTAGCCCTAACCCTAACCCTAGCAGTAAAACAAACTAAGCAATAGCCCTAACCATAAACCTTAACTTAAACCAAACCTTTTACACTACACTTAGACCTAACCATAGCCTTAATTCGAGTCCTAACCCTAACATTAAATCTAACCCTGACTCTGACTCATATCCGAACACTCACCCTAGCTCTAAACACCCCCCTAACCTTAAACTGAAACCTAAAAGTAAACCTATTCCTAATTTGAGTCCTAACGTTAACCCTCTCCCTGACTATAACCTAACACTAACACTTGCTCTAAATATCATCCTATTCTTTTTTTAAAGAAAGAGAGAAAGAGAGAGAGAGAGAGAGAGAGAGAGAGAGAGAGAGAGAGAGAGAGAATTTTTAAATATTTATTTATTAGTTTTCGGCAGATACAACATCTTTGTTTGTATGTGGTACTGAGGATCGAACCCGGGCCACACGCATGTCAGGTGAGCATGCTACCACTTGAGCCACATCCCCAGAACTCATCCTAACCTTAAACCTAACCCTAACACTAGACCTACCCCTAACACTAACCCTAAAACTAACTGTAATTGTAACCCTAGTTCTTACATTAGCCATTGCCCTAACATTAGCCCTAATCCTAATACAAAAACTAGCCCTAATCCAAGCCCTAAAACTAGATTTAACCATAACCCAACTCTAGCCCTAACCTAGCTCTAATGCTATCTTTAACCCTATGAATAACTTTAACTCTAATGGTAGCCCTAGACCTATGCCTAATCCTTAGGCTAACCAAAATTCTAACCTTATTAATAGTCCTGATCCTAGCCCTCATTCTAGCTCTAATCCTAACCCAAACACGAACACTAATCCTATCCCTTATCCTGACCCTAACACAAACCCTAGTTCTAAACCTGACCCTAACACTATACTAAAACCTTACTCTAGCCCTGGACCTAAACTTAATCCTAAATCTAGCCTTAACTCTAGCCATAGAACTAAACAAAAAACTAGTCCTAGGCCTAACAATAACCCTTATCCTAACACAAACACTAACCCTACCCCTGGACCTAAACCTAGCCCTAATTCTGGCTGTAAACTTAACTTAAACTCTAACCCAAACACTGACTCTACCTTTAAGAGTAAACATATTTCTAAACCTGAACCTAACTGAAATTATAAACCTAACACTAGATTTTGGCAGAACCCTAATCCTAAAACTAGCCCTAATCATAACCCTAGCTCTTATTACCCACAGCTTTAACCCTAGGCTAATCCTAACACAAAACCTAGAGCTAATCATAGGCCTTAACCTAGCCCTAAGCATAACCCTACCCCTAACCCTAGACCTAACCCAAACCTAATCCTCTCCTAAGTCCTAACCCTAGCTCAAAACCTAACCCTAACTAAAAACATAAACCTAGAACTATCCCTGAATCTAACCCTAAACCTAGTCCTAATCCTAACCTTAACCCTAGCCCTAACCTGAGCTCTAAACTTACCCATTTCCCTAACTCTAACCCTAACCCTAATTGTAACCCCAGCCTTAAACCTAACCATAATCCTAACCCTTAACAAAAAAATAACTCTAGACGTAACCTGAAACTAATATTTGCTATAAACCTAACCATAGATCAAACCCTAAACCTTACTATAAAGCTAAACATAAACTTAGAACTAACCCTAACCCTAAACATAAATCTAACCCTGTCCCTAACCCTAAACCTACATCAAACCATACTTATTACCCTAACCATAACCCTAAACTTAATTATAACCATTCCCCTAACCCTAAATCTAACCTTAAACCTACTGTAATCCTATATCTAAACATAGCCCTAAACCTAACCTATGTTCTCACCCTAATCATAGCTCAGAACCTAACTCTTCCACCAAACATTAGCTCTAACTGTATCCATTACTCTATACATACCCCTACCCTAATGCTAATTCTAGGCCTAACCCTATCTCAAGACCTAATCCTAGCCATACTCTAACTCTAACTGTATCCATTACACTAAACATAACCCTTTCCCTTATTCTACCCCTAGGCTTAACCCTAAACCTATCACTAACCCCAACCCTATCAATTACCCTAAATCTTACCTGAACCCCAAATCTAACCATATCATTACCCTAATCATAGTCCTAATGATAATTTGAGCCCTAACCCTAAACTCAAACCTAAAAGAAACCCTAACCATGACTCTGACCCTAATAATTCCCCTAGCTCTAACCTCACCCTTACCCTAAACCTAATCCTTAAATTAGACCTAGCCAAAATCTAACCCTAAAACTATCCATAAACATAAACTTAGACCTGACATTATCCCTAGATATAATCCTAGCCCTAACCCGAACACAAGACCTAGCACATATTTTCACTAAAAATAGCCTTAATCATAACCATAACCTTAAACTTAGGCATAATTTAAAATCAACCCTATCCATAATTTTAGGACTAACTTAGCCCTATCCCTAATCCTAACCCTAACCCTAGCCCTAAAACTAAGTCTAACTCTCTCCCTAGCCCTAAAACTAGTTCTAACTCTATCCCTTACTAGAACTCTAAACCTAGCCCTACACAACCTAGGCCTAACCCTATCCGTATCCTTAGTCCTAGCCCTAACCCTAGATCTAACCCTAACTCTAAATCTAACCCTAATGAAAAGCCTAAACCTAAACATAACACTAACCGTTACCCTAACCATAACGCTACTCCTTAAACTAGCCCTAACTCTAGCCCTAGCCCTAATACAAAACCAAGCCATAGCCCTAACTCTAACCCTTAACCTAAACCAAGCCCTAACCCTACACCTAGCCCTAAACCTAGCCATAATTCGAGTTTTAAGCAGAACTCGAAAACTAACCCTAACCCTGATTCTGACGCTAAAACTAACACTAGCTTTAAACATCACCATTAACAAAACCTTAAACATAACACTAGACCTAGCCCTAACCCTAATCCTAATCCTAAAACTAGTCCTAAATGTAACTCTACTACTTACATTAGCAATAAACCTAACCCTAACCCTAACCCTAACTTAACCAAAAACATAGCCTAAACTGAGCCCCAAACTGAGCTTTAACCCTAACTTTAACCTTAACCCTAAACCTAATACTAATATTAACAATAACCTTAGCTCTAACCCTAGCTCTAACCCTATCCATTACCCTAAACATAATCCTAACCCTAATGCTAACCCTAGTCGTAAACCTTACCATATCCCTAATCCTAACCATATCCATTACCCAAAACCTAACTTGAAGCTTAAACCTAAATATATCATTACCCTAATCTTAACCCTATGCTAATTCAAGCCCTAAATTTTAAACCTTAACCTATCCCAAACACTAATCACGACCCTGATGCAAACAATACCCTTAGCTCTAAACATGACCCTAACCCTTAACCTAACACTTACACTACATCTAACCTAACCCTAAAACTATCTTTAACTGTAAAGCTGCACCTGAAATTAGTGCTAGCCCTAATCCTAGCCCTAAACCTAGCCTTAATCCTAACCGGAACAATAACCTGAGGATTCAGCCTAATTCTAACCCTTGCCCTAGCCCTAAACCTAGCTATAACCCCATCCATCCCTTACCCTAAACCTAAACATAACCGTAAACCTAACTATAATCTTAAACCTACCCATAACCCTTTTGCCATAACCCTAGGCCTAACCCTAACACTAAGACTAACTCTAACTCTTGCCTTAGACCTATCCCTAGTTGTAAACTTAGCCCTATCCCAGCCCTGGATCTAAACTTAACTCTAAATTTAACCATAACCATAATCCTAAACCAAACCCTAACACTATCCCTAACAATAATGTTAATCCTAAAATTTGCCTTACCCTTAGCCCTAGCCTAAAACAAAACAAAACCATATCCCTAACCCTAAACCTTAACCTAAACCAAACCATAAACCTATACCTAGCCCTAACATTAACTCCATAAATAACCCTGATCCTGACACTTATCCTAACACTAATCCTAGCTCTAAACATCACCCTAACCTTAAATTAACCCTAACACCAGACCTAGCCTTAAACCTAACCCTAAAACCAGCCCTAATTGTAACCCTAGTTCGTACATTAGTCATTGTCATAACCCTAGCCCTAAGCCTAACACAAACCTACCCCTAATTCTAGTCCTAACCCTACCTACAACCCTAAGCTTAACCCTAACACAAGCCCTAAACCTAATCCTAACACTAGCCCTAACCCTAGCTCTAACCTTATCACTTACCCTAAGCCAAACCCTAAACCAAATGCTACCCCTAGTCCTAACCCCAATCCTTAGCCTAATTTAAGCACTAACAGTATTACTAGTCCTAATCCTAGCCCTCATTCTAGTTCTAATTCTAACCCTGATCCTTATTCTGATCCTAACAGTAAACCTAGGTCTAAACCTGATCATAACTCTAAACCAAACTCTAACACTAACTCTACCGATAAGCCTATACCTATACCTAACCCTAATACTAGATCTAGAACCAAAGCTCATCCTAAATAAAGCTGTAATTCTAGCCCTAGACCTAAACAAAATCCTAGCTCTAGCCCTAACTATAACCCTTAACCTAAACTAAACACTTACCCTACCCCTAGACCTAACACTAGTCCTAATTCTGTCTCTGACTCTAACCCTGAACGTATCTGGAACACTGACCCTGACCCTAACATTAACCTATTTTGAAATTGGACTAGTCCTAACACTATACCTAACTATAACCCTAACCCTAATACTAGCCCCAAACATAACCCTAGCCCTAACCCTATTTTAACCCTAATCTTAAACCTAACAGTAACCCTAACCCTAACCATAGTCCTAACCCTAGCCCTAAACCTAACACAAAACCTAGTCATAATCCTAGGCCTAAAATTAGCCCTAAGCATATCCCTAATCTTAACCCTAGCCCTAACACTAACCCTGACAATAACCCTTGCCTTAGACCTAACTCTAGCTCAAAGCCAAACCCCTTACCGTAATATTACCCTAGTCCTATCCAAAACCATAACCCTAACCCTAGTTCTTCTGCTAACCTTAATCCTAGCTCGAACTTTAGTTCTAACCCTGTCAATTACCCTAACCCTAACCCTAACCCTAAATATAACCCTATCACTAACACTAAACCTAACAGTAAACATAAATGTATTCCAAGACCTAACCAGAAACCTAAAACTCACCATAGCCCTAACTTTAGAAGAAACATTAAGCTTTACACTAAACATAATCCTAAGGCTATCCCAAATCCATAAACAAACCATAAACCTAACCACAAATCTAACATTATCCATTACCCTAAACCTAACCCTAATGGAAATGAAAACTCTAGCCATAAACTGAACCCTAAACCAAACCCTAACCATAAATGTATCCCTAGACCTAAACATAAACCTAACCATCGTGCTACCCCCTAACCATAGCTCAAACACTAACCCTAACCTTAACCTAAACATAACCCTATCCCTAAACTTAACACTTACCAAAACCCAAACCCTAGCTCTATTCCTAAACTTAACTCTAATTTTTGACTTAATCCAAACCATAATCTAACCCTAACCCTAGCTCTAAATCTATCCATTATACTAAACATTACCTTAACCTAATGCTAACCTTAACCCTATTGCTAAATCTAACCCATCAATTACCCTAAACCTTAACTGAAACCTAAACCTAACTATCCATTACCCTAACACTAAGCCTAAATCTAACACTAATTCCAGCCCTAAACCTAAACTTTGACCTAAACCAAATGCTAACACTGACCCTAACCCTAATAATACCCCTAACACTAAACCTGACCCTTACTGTAAACATAGCTCTGGCATGAGACTTAGCCATAACCTAACCGTAAAACTATCCTTAATTATAACCCTAGACTTAACATTAGCCTGAGCCCTAGTTCTAGCCCTGAAGCTAACAGAAACCCGAGCCCTAAACCTAGCCTTAATTCTAACCTAAACACTAACCCTAGCCCTAATACTAATTCTAATCTTCACCATAGCCCTAAATATAGCTATAAGCCCACCCATTTCCCTAAACCTAATCTTAACCCCAGTGCTAATACTAAACCTATCCTTACCCTAGGGCTAATCCTAACACTAACCCTAGCTCTAATCTTAACCCTATTTTAGCTTTAACACTAATCCTAACCCTAAGCCTAGTCCTAAATCTAAATCTAACTCTCTTCCTAGCCATTTCCCTAGTTCTAACCCTATCGCTTACTGTACCATTCACCCTAGCCCTAACCCTAAGGCTGGATCTAACCCTAACTCTAAATCTAACCCTAACCCTAAATGTAAACCTCACCCTAACACTAGCCCTAACCCTAACACTAATTAAAAATCTAGCCCTAAACCTAGCCCCAACCCTAAAACAAAACAGAGCCATAGCCCTAACCCTAACCCTAACCGAGAGAAGTCAAGATGAAGTGAAACCTTAAAACACAAACTGTTCCTGACCATGAACCTTGAACTGAGAAGGCCCACCTGGGAAATATGGTAATGCTAGGTAAAAGATGAATCCTGACTGGTATCACAGAAATTTGAACAAAACTAACTCTAACCTGAACATTAGTTCTAACTCTAGCCCTAAACCTAATCCTAAAAGTAAGCCTTTCCTGTTTATAAAGCTTGCTCATAAAAGTCCCAATCTTGGGGTGCCTAGTAGGGCAAGGTAACAGATGAATCCTACCCAGTATCAAAAATTCTGACCAATAATTGAGGAAGGTGTTTCAGTACATGCATACTTCCCCTGTTTTCTCCTAAAGTGCTGTTGGATAAATTGTTTTTTCATGCTTCAGCGTAAGGTACTTTCACAAGGAACAAACCAGAGCATGCCCACAGTGAAGTGATTAGTGTCTGAAGTTTCATGCAGCTAGCACCAACACTGTTTGATTTCCAGCTCCATTTCCATTCATACCTATAGGCCATAATGTAGTGAAAAATAAAAATTCAAACTGTTCCCGATACTGAACCAGTGAACCTTGAAGGCAAATGCTTGGGGAGCCTACTAAAGTTGGTCAAACATGAATCCTGTACAGTATCAAAGTAATCTGACCAAAAAAATTTGAAGCTCTTTCAGTACATGTATATTTTGCTTGTTCCCAAACCACTCAGAGATAAAGCTGTTTTTTTTTTCTACTTCATCTTAGGGATACTGCACAAGAAACAAACCAGAGAATGCTCACTGAGAACGGATTGAGTGTGTGAAGTTTCAAGCAGCTAGCACAAACCCTGTATGATTTGCAGCTTCATTTCCATTCACCCCAGTATGACATAAAGAAGAGAAACATAAAAATTGAAACTTTTCCTGAGAGAAAACCCTTTTATGTAGGAGGCCCAAACATTTGGAGTACAGTCAAAATAGGAAAAAGGTGAATCCTGCCCAGTTAATTGGAAATTAAAAAAAAAAAAACTAACTGTAACCCTAACACTAGGTCTAAACCTACTCCTAACAATAAGTCTAACACTATACCTAATCTGTGTAGAGAACCTTTGATCATGGAAGTTTCTAAATTGGGGAATCTAGTGGGGCAATCTTACAGATGAATCATGGGCAGTTTCAAAGAAATCTGAAAAAATAATTGGGGGAGCTATTTCACTACATGCATATTTCCCTGTTTTCTCCTAAAGTGTTCTCAGATAAATTTTTATTGCATGCTTCAGCTTATCACTAATTTCACAAGGAACAAACCAGAGAGTGCCCAAAGAGAGCTGATTGAGTGTGTGAAGTTTCAAGCAGTTAGCACCAACCTTGTTTGATTTCCAGCTCCATGTCCATTTACCCATGTAGGTCAAAATGAAGTGAATTCATAAAATACAAATTGTTTCTCTCATCAAAGAATTGAACCCAGAAGGCTGAAACCTGAAGAACATAGTAAGGCTAGGTAAAAATGTATCCTGCAAAATATAATAAAGTGTGAACAAGACAAACTCTAACACTAACACTAGACCTATCTCTAACCATAAGCCTAACCCTAACCTGTATAGAGAACTTTTTATCATAGAAGTCTCAAAGATGAGAAGCCTATTGGGGCAAGCTAGGAAAAGACATACATAGGCTGAAGGTGAAAGGTTGGGAAAAATCATATCACTCATATGGACTTCGGAAACAACCAGGAGTGTCCATACTCATATCAAATAAAATAGATTTCAAGCCAAAGTTAATCAAAAGGGATAAAGAGGGACACTACATACTGCTTAAGGGAACCATACACCAA
>NW_026005908.1:376924-403207 GCF_001458135.2 Marmota marmota marmota | reverse complement strand
GAGGGGAGGGGAGGGGAGGGGGGATAGTAGAAGATAGGAAAGGCAGCAGAATACAACAGGCACTAGTATGGCAATATGTAAATCAATGGATGTGTAACTGATGTGATTCTGTAATCTGTACACGGGGTAAAAATGGGAGTTCATAACCCACTTGAATCAAAGTGTGAAATATGATATATCAAGAACTATGTAATGTTTTGAACAACCAACAATAAAAATAAATAAATAAATAAATAAATAAATAAATAAATAAAAACAATTCCCAAACTAAGGGAGCCTAGTGGGGAAAGCTAACAGATGAATCCTGCACAGTAACAAAGAAATCTGAGCAAATAATTTGGGGAAGTGTTTCAGTACATGCATATTTACTGGATTTCTCCAGAAGCGCTCTGGGATAAAGTTGCTTTGCATGTTCCAGCTGAGGACAACATTGACAAGGAACAAACCAGAGAGTGTCCACAGAGAACTGATTGAGTGAGTGCAGTTTCAAGCAGCTAGCACCAACCCTGTTTGATTTTGTTCTCCATTTCTCTTCAACAAAATAATTCAAAATGAAGTGAAACCTTAAAATACAAACTGTCACTGTCAGCAAAACATTGAACAAGAAGGACCAAATCAGGGAACATTGTGAGGCTAGGTAAAACATGAATCCTGCCCAGTATCAAAGATGCATGAATAAAACTGACTCTAACCCTAATACTAAGTTTAAACCTATCCTTTACCCTAACGATAAACCTAACCCTAATCTGTTTAGAGAACCTTTTATCATAGAAGTCCCAAATTTAGGGAGCCTAGTGCGGCAAGCTAACAGAGGAAATCTTGTGCAGTATCAAAGAAATGTGACCAAATAATTTAAGGAGGTAGTTCACTACATGTATATTTCTCTGTTGTCTCCTACAGTACTTTCAGATAAAGATTTTTTTTTTTTTTGCATGCCTCAGCTTTAGGAAACTTTCACAAGGAAGAAACCAGAGTGCCCACATAGAACAGATTGAGTGTGTGTGGTTTTCAGCAGTGAGCACCAGCCCTCTTTGATTTCAAGTTCCATTTCCTTTTATCCATATAGGTAAAAATAAAGGAAACCTTAAAATACAAACTGTTCCTGACAGCAAACCATTTGTGGGATAAGGCCCAAACTTGGGGAAAATAGTATGGCTGGGTAAAAGATGAATTATGCCAAGTATCAAATGAATTTGAAAAAAACTCACTCTAACTCTAACACTAGATCTAACCCAACCCTTAACTAATTCTAACCTGTTTAGAACACCTATGAACATAGAAGCCTCAAACTTGGGGAGCCTAGTGGCACAACATATCAGATCAATCTTGTGCAGTATCAAAGATCATGTATAAATTGTATTTCATGCTTCAGCTTAAAATACTTTCACAAAGAATAATAAAAGAGTGCCCACAGAGAGCTGATTGAGTGTGTGAAGTTTCATACAGCTAGCACCAACACTTTTTGATTTCTAGCTCCATTGCATTCAAACCTATAGGACATAATGAAATGAAACCTAAAAATTCAAACTATTCCTGACACTGCACCATTGAACCTTGAAGGCCCAAACTTGGGGAGCCTAGGAAGGCTAGGTGAAGGATGAATCCTGTCCAGTACCAAATTAATCCAACCAAAAATTTTGAAGCTTTTTCAGTACATGAGTATTCTACTGGTTCTTAAAGCACTCAGAAATAAAGCTGTTACTTTCTGCTTTATCATAGGGCTACTTCCATGGCAAACACCAGATTTTGCTCATGGAAAATTGATGGAGTGTGTGAAGTTTCAAGCAGCTAGCACAAACACTGTTCAACTTCCATTCAAACCTATAGAGCAAAAAGAAGAGAAACATCAAAATTGAAACTGTTCCTAAAGGCAAACCCTTTATGTAGCTGGCCCAAATATTTGGAGTATAGTCAAAATATAAAAGAGATGAATCCTGCACAGTATCATAGAAATTTGAAAACAAAACTGACTCTTACCTTAAAACTAGGTCTAATGCTAGTCCTAACACAAACCCTAACACTAACATTAACCTGTTTAGAGTCCCTTTGATCCTAGAAGTCCCACACTTGGGGAGCCAAGTTGGGTAGGCTAACAGATGAATCTTTCACAAAATCAAAGAAATCTGACCAAATAATTGGGGAGGTAGTTCAGTACATGCATATTTCCCTGCTTTCTCCTAAAGTGCTCTCACATAAAGTTGCTTTGCATGCTTCAGCTTAGGGCTACTTTTACAAGGAATAAGCCAGAGAATGCCAGTAGAAAACTGATTGAGAGTGTGAGTTTTGAAGTAGCTAGCACCAACCCTGTTGGATTTCCAGCTCCATTTCCATTTACATGCATAGGTCAAAATGAAATGAAAACTTAAAATACAAAATTTCAGGAGAGCAAACACTTGATCCAAGAGGCCCAAACCTAGAGAATGTAGAATATAGAATTAGGTAAAACTTGAATCCTGCCCAGTATCAAAGAAATTCAAACAAAACTAAATCTAACAAAACACTATCTATAACCTTAGCTCCAACCTATTCCTAATTCTATCCTAACCTGTATAGAAAAAATTGATCATAGTAGTCCCCAAATAAAGGAGCCCAGTGGGCAGTGTAATAGATGAATCCTGTGCAGTATCAAAGAAATCTGACAAAAAAATTGAGGGAGGTATTTCAATACATGCATATTTCACTGTTTTCCCCTAATGTGATCTTGGATAAATTATTTTTTCATGCTTCAGTTAAAGTACTTTCAAAAGGAACAATGAGAGAGTGCCCACAGAGATTTGATTGAGTGTGTGAAGTTTCAAGCAGCTAGTACTAATTCTGTTTGATTTCCAGCTCCATTTTCATTCACATCTATAGGTCATAATAAAGTGAAATCTAAAAATTCACACTGTTCCTGACAGTGAACTGGCAAACCTTGAAAACCCAAACTTGGGGATACTACTAAGACTAGGAAAAGAATGAATCCTGCATAATATCAAAGTAATCCATGCAAGAAAAAATGAAGCTTACTCCTAAAGTGCTCACAGATAAAGTTGTTTCTTTCTAATTTAGCTTTGGGCTACTACCACAAGAAACAAATGAGAGAATGTGCACTGAGAACTGATTGAGTGTGTGAAGTTTCAAACAGCTAGACAAACACTTTTTGAGTCCAGCTCCATTTCCATTCACCCCTATAGGGAAAAATGAAGTGAAACATGAAAATTAAAATGGATCTTGAGAGCAAACCCTTTTACCTAGGAGGCCCAAACATGAGAGGCATTCTAAGAATAGGAAAAAGATAAATCCTTCCCAGTTTCCAAAAAGTTGAAAAAAACTAACTTTAACCCCAACACTAGTTCTAACACTTGCCCTAACTCTAACCATAACTCTAAGCCTAACCTGTATAGAGAAACTATGATCATTGAAGTTTTAAACTTGGGGAGACAAGTGGGGCAAGCTTACAGATGAATTCTTCACAGTATCAAAGAAATCTGACCAAATAATTGGGGGAGGTATTTAAGTACATGCATATTGCCCTGTTTTCTCCAATAGAGCTCTTGGATAAAGTTGTTTCTCATGCTACATCTTATGGTCACTTTTACAAAGAAGAAACCAGAGAGTGTCAAAAGACAACTGATTGAGTATGTGAAGTTTCACCAGCTAGCACCAACCCTCTGATTTCCAGCTCCATTTTCATTTACCCATATAGGACAAAATGAAGTGAGACATTAAAAACAAACTATTTCAACAGTGAACCATTGAACCGAGAAGGCCCCAAACTGAGGCACATAGTAAGGCTAGGTAAAAGATAAATCTTCCCAGTATCAAAGAAATTTGAACAAAACAAACTGTAACCCTAACACTAGCTCTAAAGCTAGCCCTAACCCTAACTGTAACACTAACATTTACCTGTTTAGAGAACCATTGATCCTAGACGTGCCAACTTTGGGGAGCCTAGTGGAGCAAGCTAAAAGATGAATACTGCACAGTATCAAAGAAATCAGATCAAATTGTTGGGAGACTTATTTCAGTACATACATGTTTCTCTGTTTTCTCCTTAAGGGCTCTCGGATACAGTTTCTTTTGCATGCTTCACCTTTGGACTACCTTCAAAAGAAAGAAACCAGAGAGTGCCCACTGACAACTGAAGTTTCAAGCACCTCCTGTCAACCCTGTTTTATTTCCAGCTCAATTTTCATTCACATCAATAAGCCATAATGAAGGGAAACCTTAAAAATCAAACTGTTCCTGACAGCAAACCATTGAACTGAGAAGGCCCAAACCTGTGGAACATAGTAAGGCTAAGTAAAAGTTGAATACTGCCCAGCATCATAGAAATTTGAAGAAAACTAGGACCACATGGGTGCTCTCGGTGCAGATGGAATTCTTGGCTGTGCAGTTTCTCTGGGCACAGACAGCAGTCTCAGCCACATGGGCGCTCTATGCACAGATGGAAGGCAACACAAAACACAGAGGCTTTGCTTGCAGGTCACCAGACCGAGCTCTGGACACAGCACAAGGTCAGTCCAGAACCACCCACCTAACCAAACACCATATATGGGTAATAGATGGAATCCATCTTGCAAAACCTTACTTGCAATCTATCAGTGGGCATGGCTACCAGCTTGGTTTTGCAGCTTATCAGGTACCTGGTTCCCAACTCCCCTACCTCCAGCTGTGATAAATCAAGATTTTTCTCACAAGATTTTGGGGGGCATAACTATCAATGTGGAACAGCAACTGTACAGAAACCTGGTTTCCAATTCAGAGATAAGAGTAGGGAGGCTCCATGTAGAAGCTCAAGCCCTCTCACCCTGGCTACCTCCACTACCCTAAGCATAGAGACTCCAGCTAGGAATAGACAACTCCACCTACTGCAAGAAAAGAAAACAGAATTCTGAAAGACATTTTTCTTTCTTACTTTTCTCTTGCTCTTCTCATTCATTCTCCTTTATCTTCCCCCTCTGTTGCTCACAACTTCAACATGTGTGAAACCAAGAACTTTCCATGAAATTGGACTTTATGAACTGAATCACTAGAATAGTATAATATAGAGAAATTGCATAGGCCCCACCTCACCACCTCTTTATATGCACTTATTTTCTGTCTCCCTCTCTTTATTTCTTTACTTGTTCTTTTTTTCTTTTTTTTTCTTTCTCCCTCTATCTCACTTTCAGCCTCCTAGCTTTTACTATTTACACTTAGGGTAAATTTATGAATACAGATAAGGAGTTCAAATTTATACATTCTTCCATAAATCACCCCTGTCTATTCATCAGAATTCTACTCCAAAGTTGCTAAGTTAGATTAATCACATACCCTCACTCCTTTCCCCCTTAACATAGCATTCTACCCCTGACCCTCAGTTCTCTATACACCACTAGAAATGGTATGCCTTTTATGAAACTAATTACTATATTGTAAATAATAATTGAAGCCAACATCTGAAGAAATAGAGTCTAAATTTAAATGTATATATAATGCTTAGGCTTAGGCTTTGGCTTAGGTTTAGTTTTAGAGTTAGGTTTTTATCTATGCTTAGGGCTAGGGCTAAGGAGAGGGCAAGGATTAGGATTAGGGTTAGGGCTAGATTTAGGGTTATGGTAAGGGATAGGGTTAGAACTAGTGACAGGGCTAGTGTGAGAGTTAGAGTAAGTCTTAGGGCTAAGGCCATGGTTAGGATTAGGGATAGGTTTAAATTAGGGCTAGAATTAGGGCTAGGGTTAGTGTTCAGCTTAGGCCTAGCTTTAGGGTTAGGGTTAGGGTTAGGGTTATGATTAAGTTTTGGTTCAGGGTTAGGTGGTGGGCTAGGGATTTTTTTAGGGTTAAGGCTAGGATTAGGGCTAGGGGTAATATCAGGTCTATGGTTTTGGTTAAAGATACTTTTAGTGTTAGGTATATGGCTACCTGTAGTGTAAGGGTTAGGTTAAGGGATAGGGTCAGGTTTAGATCTAGGAGTATTTTTAATGTCAGGGTCTGGGTTAGGGTTTTGGATAAGTTAAGGTTTAAAATTATGGCTCAAATTAGCATTAGGGTTAGTGTTTAATGATAGGGTGAAGTTTAGGGTTTAAGTTTGGTTTACGGTAATGGATATGTTTAGGATTAGGGATAGGGTTAGGTTTAGGCCTAGGGTCAGAATTAGGGTTATGGTTATGGTTATGGCAATAGATAGGGTTATGGCTAGGGTTATGGTTATGATTAGGGCTAGGGTTAGGGTTAGGATTAGGTTTAAACTCGGGTTATGGCTCAGATTAGGGCTAGGTTTGGGGGTAAGTTAGTGCTAAGTTTAGGGTAATGGTCAGAGTCAGGGTCAGGGTTAGTTCTAGAGTTAGGGTTATGACTCAAATAAGGGCTAGGGTTACAGTTACAGTTTTGTTTAATTTTAGGGTGGTGTTCAGAGCTGGGGTGAATATTAAGATATGATTCAGGGTCAGGGTAAGATTTAAGGTTAGAGTTAGGACTCGATTTAGAGCTAGATTAGGTCTAGGTGTACTGTTAGGGTTTAGTTTAAGTGAAGGTTTAGTGTTAGTGTATTACTCAGTTTTGTTTTAGTCCTAGGTTTAGGGTTAGTGCTAGTTATATGATTAGCATAAGGGTTAATGCTAGTGTTAATGTTAGGCTTAGGCTTAGAGTTATGTTTAGATTTTGGGTTAGCATTAGATCTAGGGTCAAGGCTAGGTCTAAGGATAAGGCAAGGGTTAGGGCTAGGGTTTGGGTTACGATAACGGATACATTTAGAGATAGGGACAGGTCTAGGGTGAGGGTTAAATTTAGTCTTAGGTCTAGGGTTATGGTTAGTTTTAGGGATAGGGCTAAAATAGGGCTAAGATTAGGGCTAGGGTTAGTGTTCAGCTTAGGCCTAGCATTGGGACTAGGGTTATGGTTATGTTTAGGGAAAGGGAAGTTGCTATAGCTAGGTTTAGAAGAAGGGTGAGGATTAGAATTAGAGTTAGGGCTAGGTTTAGGGTTAATGTTATGATTAAGGCTTGGTTCAGGGCTACGATGAGGGCTAGTGTTTGTTGTAGGTTTAGGCCTAGAATTAGGGCTAGGGATAATGTCAAGACTAGTGTTATAGTTAGGGGTAGATTTAGGGTTAGGTGTGTGTCTAGGTCTATTGTAAGTGTTAGGCTTAGTGTAAGGGTCAGATTTAGAGCTAGGTGTATTTTTAGGGTCAGGATCATGTTTAAGGTTTGTTTTACATAAAGGTAAAGGTTTAGGGATGGGGTTCAAGTGAGTGTTAGGGTTAGGCTTAGGGTAATGCATAGGGTTAGGTTTAGGATTCAGGGTAGTTTTAGTGTAATGGAAAGTTTTCAGGATAGCAATACGGTTAGGCTTAGGCCTAGGGTTAGCATTAGAATTAGGATTATCATAAGTATAATGTATAGGGTTTGAGCAAGTGTTAGGGCTAATTTTATGGTTAAGATTAGGGCTAGAGTTAGGGCTAGGTTTTGAGTTAGGGCTAGTAAACCTAGCTTAGCATACAATATGATTAGGTTTAGTCTAAATGTTCAGTTTTGAGCTTGGTTAGTCCTAGGGTGAGGGTTAGGTTTAGTGTTAAGTCTAGGATTAGTGTTATGGTTATGGTCAGGGTTAGGTTTAGGGTTAGGTCTAGGGTTTTTATTAGGTTTAGTGTTAGGTTTAGAGTAATAGATTGGGTTAGATGTAAATTTAGATTTGGGTTAAGCTTAGGTTTAGGGTTAAGTTTAGTTTTAAAGCTGGGTTTGCTGTTGGGTTTATGGTAAGAGTTAGGCTTTGAATTAGGGTTAGGGTAAAGCAAGGGTTAGGTTTAGCATAAGGTCTAGAGTTAGGTTTATATTTTGTGTTAGGGTTTTGGTTAGGGTTAGGGCTAGAGTTATCATTACGTTTAGCGTTAGAGATAGGGTAATGGCTAGGGTTAGAACTAGGGTTAGAGATAGTGTTAGGGTTAGGATTTGGCTAGGGTTAGGGTTATGTTTAGGCTAAAATTTAGGCTGTAAGCTAGGGTTAGGACTAAGTGACAATTAGTGTAAAGTTTTGAGCTAGGGCTAGGGTGAGGGTTATTCTTAAAGTAGGTTTAGGCCTTGGATTATGGCTAGGTTTTTTGATAGATTTAGGCCTAGAATTAGTACTATGGGTAATGTAAGATTTAAGGTTCTAATTATGGCTAGTAGTAGGGTAAGGGTTATGGCTAGGTCTAGTGTTAAGTTTAGGTTTTGGTTTATTGTCAGGTTTAGAGCTTGGTTTAGTGTTAGTGTCAGGGTCAGGGTTCATGTTAGAGTTAGGATTAAGGTGAAAGCCAGAATTAGGACAAGGTTAGGTATAAGGGTAGGGTTAGTGTTTGGATTAGGTTACAGGTTACTGTTAGGGGTAGGACTAAGTTTCTGTTTAGGTCTAGGGCTAGATTTATCGCTAGATTTAAAATAGGTTTAGATTTAGGGCTAGTGTTAGTGTTAGGTTTAGGTATAAGTTTACTGGTAGGGCTAATTTAAGGTTTCAGTTTAGGTTAGGGTCAGGTTTTGAAGTATAATAAGTGTAAGGGTCAGAATATGGGTGAAGTTTAGAGTTTGATTTTTGGTTAGGGTTAAAGGTAGAATGAGAGCTATGCTTAGGACTAGTAATAGGGTAAGAGTTTGGTTTTGTCTAAGGATTAGAATTAGAACTAAAGTTATCATTATGGATAGGGTTTGGCTTAGGGTAAGGGATAGGGTTAGAGCTAGATTTACGTCTTAATTTAGGGTTAGGTTTAGGGCTAGGATTAGGGTTAGAGTTAGGGTTAAATCTAGTGTTAGGGCTTGGATTAGAGCTATTTTTGTGTTAGGGTTAGGGTTAGGGTTAGGGCTATGACCAATGTAAGAACTAAGGTTATGATTAGGGTTAGTTTTAGGGTTAGGGTTTGAGCTAGGAGTGGTGCTAGCCTTAGCTTTAGGATTAAGGTGATATTTAGAGCTAGGTTTAGTGATTGGTAAGAGTCAGGGTCAGGGTTAGTTTTAGGCCTAGAACTCAAATTAGAGCTAGGGTTATGGCTAGTTATAGGGATAGGGTTTGCTATAGGGTGAGGGTTAGAGCAATGGCTTGGTTTCGTTTTAGGACTAGAGCTATGGTTAGGGCTAGTTTCAGGATTAGCAATAATGTTAGGGCTAGTGGTATGGTGAGGTTAAGATTGAGGATAGGATTAGATTTAGAGGTATGTTTAGATCTAGGGTGAGGGATATGGTTTGGGTTAGGGCTAAGGTTAGGGCTAGGGTTAGAAATAAAAATAGGGCTAGGGTTAGAGTTAGTCTGAAGGCTAGGGTTAGGTTTAGGGTTAAATGAGGGCTAGTATTAGCGTTTGGGTCAGTGTTAGGTTTATGGTTAAAGCTAGGTTTAGGGTTAGTGTTAGTGTTAGGTTTAGAGTTAGGGCTAATGTTATGGTGAGATTTAGGCTTAAGTTTAGGGTATAATTAGAGTTATGTTTATATCCAGTGTTAGGACTATGGCTAGGGTTAGGACTAAGGTTAGAGCTAGTGTGAGGGTTACAGTAACGGATAGGGTGATAAATAGAAATAGGGCTAGGGTGATGTTTGTCTTAGGGCTACGATTAGGGGTAGGGTGAGGGTTAGGGCTAAATTAGGGCTAGGATTAGCGTTTGGGTCAGTGTTAGGGTTAGGTCTCTGATTAGGACTAGTGGTAGGGTTAGTGTTATTGTTAGTTTTAGAGTTATTTTTAGGGAAAGTGATGGGGTTATAGCTAGGTTCATGGCTAGGAGGAGCTTTATAATTTAGGATAGGGCTAGGGTGAAAATTTTGGATAGGATTAAGGCTAGGTTTAGGGCTAGGATGAGGGCTAGGTTTTGTGTTAGGGTTAGGGCTAGGAGTAGGGCTAGGGCTAATTTCAGGTCTAGAGTTATGGTTAGGGGTAGTGTTAGGGTTAAGTTTATGGCTAGGTTTAGTGTAAGTGTTAGGATTAATGTAGGGGTCAGGTTTAGAGCTAGGTGTATTATTAGGTTCAGAGTCAGGTTAGGGTTTGGTTTGGGTTAAGGTTTAGGGTTAGGGCTCAAATTATCATTAGGGTTAAGAACTGGCTTTACAATTAGGGTTACTTTTATGGTTAGAGTTAGGGTGAGTTTTAGGGTTAGAGTAATGGATAGGGTTAGGTTTAAGATTCAGTTTAGGTTTAGAGTAATTTATAGGGTTAGTGTTAGAGATAGGGTTAGGGTTTGGCCTAAGGTTAGCATTTGGGTTAGGCTTATGTTTTGGCTAATGGATAGGGTTAGTGCTAGTGTTAGGGCTTTGGTTAAGCTTAGGATTAGGGCTAGAGTTATGGTTAGGCATAGTGTTAGTGTTAGAGTTAAGGTTAGTTTAGGGTAAGTGTTAGGGGTGGAGCTAGGGTTAGGTCTACAATGAGGTTTAGGGTTAGGATTATGGTTAGGGCTAGGATTAGCATTAGGTTCAGGGCTCTGTTTAAGGTAGTAGATAAAGTTAGATCTGAGATTTGGGCTATGGTTACAGTTAAGATTAGGGCTAGGTTTAGGGTTAGGGTTAGGGCTAGAGTTATGTTTAGTGTAAGTGTTAGAGTTTGAGGTAGGGTTAGGGCTAGGGCAAGCATTAGGGTTAGGGTTTGGGCTAGGGTTTTTGTTAGGTTTATGCTTATGTCTAGGGTTAGGGCTAGGTTTTGTGTGGGATTTATGGCTAGCTTAGGGCTATGGGTAATGAAAGTCCCTGGTTTATGATTATGGCTAGTTTTAGGGTTAGGGTTATGGATAGGTCTATAGTTAGGGTTATGTTTTGGGTTAGGATAAGATTTAGAGCTAGGGTTTGTTTTAGGATAAGGTTCAGTGTTTGGGATAGCATTGGGGTTAGAGTTAGGGCCAGAATTAGAACTAGGGTTAGGTCTAGGCATAAGGTTAGTCTTTGCGTTAGGTCAATGGTTATTATTAGGGCTAGGGCTAGGATTTTTTTTTCAGGCTAGGACTAGATTTATGGTTATATTTAGGGTTAAGTTTAGGTCTAGTGCTAGTATTATGGATATATTAGGTATAGGTTTAGCGGTAGGGCTAGTGTTAGTGTTTGGTTTAGAGTTAGGGTCAGGCTTAGACCAAGGGTTAGTGTTAGGGTCAGAATAAGGGTCAGGGTTAGGCTTCAGCTTTGGGATACTGTTATAGATAGAATGAGGGCTAGGGTTAGGAATAATAATAGGGTTAGGGTTTGGGGTAGGCTAAGGATTATGGTTAAAACTCTGGTAGCATTAGGGTGGGGGTTTGCCTTAGGCTAATGGATAGGGTTAGAGCTAGAGTTAGTGTTTGGTTCAGGGTTATGGCTATTGTTATATTTAGGTATTGGGTTAAAGCTAGGGTTAGGGCTCAGATTAGTGTTCAGTTTTGTGTTAGGGTTAAAGCTATGGCTAATGTAAGAACTGGCTTTACAATTCGGGCTAGTTTTATGGTTAGGTTTAGTGCTAGGTCTAGTGTTTGGGTTATGTTTACAGTTAAGGTGATATTTAGAGCTAGTGTTAGTTTTAGGGTCAGAGTCAGGGTAAGTTTTAGTTGTAGGGATAGAGTTAGGACTAGGGGTAGTATTAGGATTTGGTTTAGGTTAAGGGTTAGGATTAGGGCTATAGCTTAGTTTTGTTTGAGGGCTGTGTCTAGGGTTAGGGCTAGATTTCAAATTAGCGTTAGCGTTAGGGCTAGTGTTAGGGTGAGGTTTAGGTTTAGGCTTAGGGTTAGATTTAGAGTTAGTGTTATATTTAGATGTAGGGCTAGGGCTAACTTTTGGGCTAGGTTTGGGCTAGGGTTAGGGCTAGGCTTTGGGTTATGATAAGGGATAAAGTTAGAACTAGGGATAGGACTAGTTCGAGAGTTAGAGTTAGTCTTAGGGCTAGGGATATGATTAAGTTTAGGGTTAGGGCTAAATTAGGGCCAGGGATAGAGTTAGGGTTAGTATTAGAATTAGGCCTTGGTTTAGGGCTAGGGTTAGGATTAGGTTTAGGGTATGGTATTATGTTATAGTGAGGTTTTGGCCTAGGGCAATGGGTAAATTTAGGGTTAGGCATAGTGTTAGAATTAGGGTTAGGTTTAAATCTATGCTTAGGGCCAGGATTAGGGTTATGGTTTTTGTTTGGGATAGGGCTAGCATTACGACTAGGGCTAATGTCGGGTCCAGGGTTATGGTGAGGGATAGTCTTAGGGTTAGGTTTATGGCTAGGTATAGGGAAAGGTTTAGGTTGAGGGTTCAGGTTAGTTTTATAGCCAGGGTTATCATTAGATTCAGGGTCAGGTTTTGTTTAGGTTGAGGTTTAGGGTTAGGGCTCAAATTAGCTTTAGATTTAGATTTAGGGTTAGGGTAATGAATATGGTTAGGTATAGGTTTCAGGTTAGGTTTAAGGTTATGGATAGAGTTAGGGTTATGTATAGGGTTCAGGTTATCCTAGGGTTAGGATTAGGGATAGACTTAGGGTAAGCTAATTTATAGGATTAGAGCTAGAGTTAGGGCTTCGATTAGGGTTAGGATTAAGACTAGGTTTAGGGTTAGGGTTAAAGATAGGGTTAAGGCTCGGATTAGGGTTAAGTTTTAGATTAGCTTAGGGCTAGGGTTAGAGCTACGGCTAATGTAATAACTAGGGTTACAATTAGGGCTAGTTTTATGACTAGGGTTAGGGCTAGGTCTAGTATTAGGGTTAAGTTAAGCTTTAGGGTGAAGATTTGAGATGAGGTTATTGTTAGGGTCAGAGTCAGGATCAATGTTAGTTTTAGAGTTTGGGATAACACTCAAATTAGAGATAGGATTAAGGCTAGGTGTATGGTTAGGTTTTGTGTTAAGGTTAGGGCACGATAGGGTTATGGTTAGGTTAGGATTAGCGTGAGGGCAATGGCTCAGTTTTGTTTTAGGTATAGGGCTTGGGTTAGGGCTAGTTTTAGGATTAGCAATACTGTTTGGGCTACTGGTATAGTGAGTTTTAGGCTTAGGTTTAGGGTTAGATTTAGAGTTATGTTTAGATCTAGGTTTAGAGCTAGGATTGGGGCTAAGTTTAGGGCTAGTGTTAGGGTTATGGTAACAGATAAGGTTAGTACTAGAAATAGATCTAGGGTGAGAGTTAGAGTTAGTTTTAGGACTGGGGTTAGAGTTAGGGTTACAGATAGCTATAAGTTAGGGCTAGGATTAGAGCTAGGGTTAGTTTTATGGTTAGGCCTAAGGTTAGGGCTTTGGTTAGGGTTAGTGATAGTGTTAGGGTTAGGGTTAGGGGAAGGGGAAGGGATGTGGTTATTCCTAGGTTTAGAACTAAGGCGAGGTTTGAAATTAGGAATTGGGCTATGGTTAGGGTTCAGGTTAGGATTAAGGCTAGGTTTACAGCTAGGATGAGGGATCAGGTTTATATTAGGTTTAGGGCAAGAATTAGGTGGAGGGATAATATCAGGTCTAGGGGTATGGTTAAGGATACCTTTAGGGTTAGTTTTATGGCTAAGTCTAGTTTAAGGGTTAGGTTTAGGGTTAGGGCCAGGTTCAGAACTAGGTGTATTATTAGAGTCAGTGTTTTGTTTACAGTATGGTTTAGGTTATGGTTTAGGTTTAGGGCTCAAATTAGCATTACGGTTAGGGTTAGGGTTAGAGTAATTGATAGGTTGAGTTTTAGTGTTCATTTTAGGTTTAGGTAATGGATAGGTTTAGTGTTAGCAATAGGTTTAGGTTTAAGCCTAGGGTTAGCATTTGGGTTAGGCTTATATTTAGGGTAATGGATAGGTGTAGGGCTAGGTTGATGGTTAGGATTATGGGAAGGGTTAGGGTTAGGGTTAGGGTTAGGCCTAGGGTTAGTGTTAGGGTTAGGTGGTAAGTATTAGGGTTTGAGCTATGGTTAGGGCTAGGGCAAGTGTTAGGGTTAGTGTCAGGTCTAGGTTTAGGATTAGTGTTAAGTTGAGGACTAGAGTTAGCATTAGGTTTAGGGTTATGTTTACGGTAATAGATAGAGTTAGAAGTAGGGTTTGGCCTTGGTTATGCTTAGGATTAGGGCTAGGATTAGGGTTATGGTTAAGGTTAGGACTAGGGTTATGTTTATGGTAAGGATTAGGGTTTGAGCTAGGGTTAGGGCTAAGGCAAGAGTTAGGGTTAGGGTTACATGTAGGGCTATGGTTAGGGTTATGATTAAGGCTAAGTTTTGTGTGAGGTTTAGGGCTAGCGTTAAGGCTATGGGTAATGTAAGAGCTAGGGTTAGGATTATGCTTATGTCTAGGGTTAGGGTTATGGCTAGATTTTGGGTTAGCATAATTTTTATAGCTAGGGTTTTTGTTAGGAGAAGTGTCTTTGTGTTAAGGTTATGTTTATTGTTGGGGCCAGAATTAGGGCTATTGTTAGGTCTAGAGGTAGGGTTAGTGTTTGGGTTAGGGTAAGGGTTATTTTTAGGGCTAGGGTTAGGTTTTTGTTTTGGGCTAGTGCTAGAGATATAGCTAGATTTAGAATTAGGCTTTTGTCTAGGTCGATTGTTAAGATTAGACTTAGGTATAGGTTTACCCTTTGGGCTAGTGTCAGGTTTGGTTTTAGGGATAGGGTTGGGTTTCAACCTAGGGTTAGAGTTTGGGTCAAAATAATGGTCAGGGTTAGGGTTAGGGTTTGGGTTAGGGTTAGAGCTAGAAGTAAGGCTAGGGTTAGGATTAGTATTAGAGTTATGATTTGGGGTAGGCTAAGGATTAGGGTTAGGGCTAGGGTAGCATAAAGTGGAGGGTTTGGCTTAGGGTAAGGGATAAGTTTAGAGCTAGGATTAGGGCTAGTGTTTGTGTTAGGGATAGGGCTAGGCTTAAGGTTAGGGTTAGGTTTAATGCTAGGTTTAGGTCTCAGATTAGGGCTAGGTTTTGTGTTACTACAGGACTATGACTAATGTAAGAAGTGGCATTATGACTAGGGCTAGTTTTAGGGTTAGAGTTAGGGCTAGGTCTAGTGTTCAGTTTAGGTTTTTGTTTAGGGTGATGTTTAGAGCTAGAGTTAGTTATAGGGTCTTGTCAGGGTCAGGATAATTTCTAGAGTAATGTTATAACTCGAATTAGGGCTAGGTTAAGGCTAAGTATAAGCTTAGGGTTTGGTTTATGTTAAGGATTAGTGTTAAGCCTGTGACTCCATTTAGTTTGAGTGATAGGCCCAGGGTTATGGCTAGTTTTCCAATTAGCATTAGGATTAGGGCTAGTGTTAGGATGAGGTTCAGGCTTAGGTTTAGGGTTTGCCTTAGAGTTAAGGTTAGGTCTAGGTTTAGAGCTAGGGCAAATTTTGGGCTAGTGTTGTGGCTAGTTTTAGGGCTAGGGTTTGGGTTATGGTAAGGGATAGGTTTAGAACTAGGGTGAGTGCTAGGGTGCTGGTTAGAGGTAAGGTTAGGTGAGGGTTAAATTAGTTCTAGGATTAATGCTATGGTTTGTGTTAGGGCTAGGCCTAGGTTTATGGCTAGCTTTAGGTTTAGAATTAGTGTAAGATATGATGTTATAGCTAGGTTTAGGGTGAGGGTCCAAATACGGTTGGGGCTAGGGTTAGGGATAGGTTGAGGATTAAGCCTGTGTTATGGCTAGTATTGGGGCGAGTTTTAATTCTAGGATTAGGGCTAGGTTTTGTGTTAGCTTTAGCACTATGATTAGGCCTAGGGGTAATTTCAGGTCTAGGTTTATAGTTAGGGTTAATTTTGGTTTAGGTTTACAGCTAGTTCTAGTGTAAGTGTTAGGTTTAGTGTTAGGGTCATGTTTAGAGATAGGGTTATTATTGGGGTCACAGTCATGGTTAAGGTTTGGGTTAGGTTAAGGTTTAGTGTCAGGGCTCTCATTAGCATTAGGGTTAGAGTTAAGGTTAGGGTAATATTTATGGTTAAGTTTAGGGTTCAGTTTAGGTTTAGGGTAATGGATAAAGTTGGGGTTAGATATAGGGTTATGGTTATCCTAGGTTTAGCATTAGGGTTAGGGTTATGGTTAGGGTAATGTATAGTGTTAGAGCTAGGGTTAGTGGTAGGATTATGGTTAGGATTAAGGCTAGGGTTAGGTTTAGGGTTAGGGCAAGTTTTAGGGTTAGGGTTAGGTTTAGGGTAATGGTTAGGGCTAGTGTAAGGGTTAGGATTAAAAGAGGTGTAGGGCTTGGATTAGGGCTAAGGTTAATGTAAGAATTAGGGTTATGATTAGGGCCACTTTTAAGATTACGGTTAGAGCTAGGTCTAATTTTAGTGTTAGGTATACTTTTAGTTTGATGTTAGAGCTAGGATTAGTGTTAGGGTCAGAGACAGGGTCAAGGTTAGTTTTAGGATAGGGTAGGACTGGAATTAGGGCTGCAATTAGGCTAGGTGTAGGGTTAGATTTTGGTTTAGGTTAAGGGTTAGGGTTAGGGCTATGGCTCAGTTTTTTTATGGCTAAGACTAGGTTAAGGCTAGTTTTAGGATTAGTGTTAGTGTTAGGGCTAGTGTTAGTGTGAGGTTTAGGCTTATGGTTAGGGTTATATTTAGAGTTATAGTTAGACCTAGGGTTAGGGATAGGGCTAGTGTTAAGGATAATGTTAGGTAAGTGATAGGGTTATGGTAAGGGTAGGGTTAGATCTAGGAATAGGATTAGGGCAAAAGTTAGAGTTAGTCTTAGTTAGTGTTAGGGTTAGGGTTAGGGCTAAATTAGGTCTAGGATCAGGTAGGTCTAGGAATAGTGTAAGGATTAAGTCTAGGGTTAGAGTTAGGGTTAGATTTAGGGGAAGGGATGGGGTAATAGCAAGGTTCAGAACTAGGGAGAGGGATAAAATTAGGAACAGGGATAGAGTTAGGGTTTGGGTTAGGATCAAGGTTAGGTTTAGGGTAGGATGAGGGCTTGCATATGTGTTAGGTTTATTGCAAGAATTAGGGCTAGGGCTAATATCAGATCTAGGGTTATGGTTAGGAATACTTTTAGGGTAAGATGTATGGCTAGGTTTACTGTCAGAGTTAGGTTTAGGGTAAGGTTCAGGTTTAGAGCTGGGGTATTACAATGGTCAGGGTCAGGTTTTGGGTTTGGGTTAGTTTGAGGTTTAGGATTAGGGCTCAAATTAACTTTAGGTTTAGAGTTAGGGTTAGTGTAATGAATAGGGTTAGGTTTAGGCTTCAGGTTTGTTTTAGGGTTTAGTTTAAGTTTAGGGTAATGGATAGGTTTATAGATAGGCCTAGGGTTAGCATTAAGTTTCTGGTTATCCTGAGTAATGGATAGGTTTAGGGATAGGAAAATGTTTATGATTAGGGCTAGAGCTATGGTTAGTGTTAGGGTTTAGGCTAGGGTTAGGTTTAGGGTATGGGTTAGGGTTTGAGCTAGGGTTAGTGCTAAGACTAGGGTTAGGTTTAGGGTTAGGTCTAGGATTAGGGTTAGTATTAGGTTTAGGGCTAGGGTTATCATTAGGTTAAGTGTAGTGGACAAGGTTAGATGTCGAGTTAGGGTTAGGTTTAGGTTTAGTACTATGGTTACTGTTTGGTTTAGTGTATCTGTTAGGGATTTAACTAGGGTTAGGACAATGGTAAGGGTTAGGTTTATGGTTAGGTGTAAGGTTAGGTATTTGGTTAGGGTTAGAGTAGGTTTAGGTTTAGGGATAGGGTTATCATGAGGTTTATGGTTAGGGTTAGGGTAATGGTGGGGTTGGAGCTAGGGTTAAGGCTAGGGTTTAATTTAGTATTAGGGCTAGGTTTAGGGTTTTGTTTAGGGTTTGGTTTTAAGGTGGGATTAGGTTAAGAGTAAGAGTCCAGGATTGAGTAAGTGTTAGGGCTTGGTTGAGGCTTTGGGTGAGAATTAGGGCTAGGGATAGAGTTAGGGTAAGGATTATGGCTAGGTGTAATATTAGGTTTAGTGTTATGGTAATCGGAATGGATAGAGTTTGAGCTAGGTTTTGGGATATGTTTACAGGTAGGATTAGGGCTAGGATGAGGGTTAGGGTTTGGCCTAGGGTTATGTTTAGGTTAAGGGTTAGGGTTTGAACTAGATTTAGGGCTAATGCTAGGTCAAGGGTTAGGTTCAGCATTAGGTTTAGTGATAGGATTATGGTAGTTATAGGGTTAGGGTTAGAGCTAGGCTTATCATTATGGTTAGGATAAGGTTTAGGGTAATGGATATGTTTAGTTGTAGGTTTAGGGTTAGGGTTAGGGTTAGATTTAGTTTTAGGGTTAGTATGAAGGCTATGGTTAGGTTTAGGTTTATTTTATGGGTTATGGTTTGAGCTAGGGTTAGGACTATGGTGAGTGGTAGGTTTATGTTAGGTTTAGGGTTAGTTTTCCAGTTATGGTTAGGGTTAGGTTTAGGGTTATGGCTAGGGTTATCAATAGGGTTAGGTTTACAGTTATGATAATGTGTAGGGTTAGAGCTAGTTTTAATGATAGGCTTAAGTATAGGGTTAGGGCTAGAGTTAGGGTTAGAGTTAGGGATAGGTCTAAATTTATATTTAGGGTAAGAGTTATGCTTTGAGTAAAGTTTAGGACTAAGACTAGGATTAGGGTTATAATCAGGGCTAAGGTTAGGGTTAGGGTTATGCTTAGGGCTAGGTTTAGGACTAGGATTTGCTTTAGGTTTTTTGTTTGGTTAAGGCATAGAGTTAGGGCTATGGGTAATGTAAGAGCTAGGATTATGATTAGGGCTAATTTAAGGGTTAGGGTTATGGCTAGGTCTAGTGTTAGGTTTAAGTTTTCAGTTACAGTCAGGTTTAGAGATAGCTTAGTGTTAAATGCATGATCAGTGTTCAGGTTAGAGTTAGAGTTAAGGTTAAAGCCAGAAATAGGACTAGGTTTATGTCTAAGGGTAGGGTTACTCTTTGTGTTAAGTTAAGGGTTATTGTTAGGGCTAGGGCTAGGTTTTTGTTTACGTCTAGTTCTAGAGTTAAGGCTAGATTTAGGATTAGCTTTAGGTCTGGGTCTAGTGGTAGAGTCAGGTTTAGGTATAAGGTTACTGGTAGGGACAGTGTTAGGATTTGGTCTTTGGTTAGGGTCAGGTTTAGACCTATGGTTAATGTTATGGTCAGAATAAGGGTAAGGGTTAGTGTAGGGTTTGGATTGGGTTAGAGCTAGAATAAGGACTAGCCTTAGGACTATTTATAGGGTTAGGGTTTTGATTTGCCTAAGGATTAGGGCTAGGTCTAGGGTTATCATTAGGGTTAGGGTTTTGTTTAGAGTTAGGGATAGGGTTAGAGCTACTGTTAGGGGTAGGGTTAGTGTAAGGATAAGGTATGATGTTACACCTAAGGTTAGGGCTAGGATGATGGTTAAAATTATGGTGAGGGATAGGATTACATGTAAGGTTAGGATTAAAGCTAGTGTTAGGCCTAAGATTGGGACTAGGGATTGTGTTAGGGTTAGGTTAGCATTAGTGCTAGGGCTAATGTCAGGTATAGTGTTATGATTATGGATAGTATTTTGATAGGATTTTGGCTAGGTATAATATAAGGGTTAGGATGAGGGTAAGGGTCAGGTTTAGAGGTAGGGGTACTATTATTGTAAGGGTCAGAGTTAGGGGTTGGTTTTGATTTAGGTTAAGGTTTAGGATTAGGGCTCAAGTTAGCATTAGGGTTAAGGTTAGAGTTAGGGTAATGATATGGTTAGGGTTAGGGTTCAGGTTAGGTTTAGGATAATGGATAGGTTAGGGTTAGGTATAGTGCTAGGGTCTGGCTGAGGATTAGCTTTAGGGTTAGGGTAATGGATAGGGTTAGAGCTAGTGTTAGGGCTACAGTTATGGTAAGAGTTAGGATTAGGTTTAGGTTTAGTGCAAGGTTTAAAGTTAGGGTTAGGTTTAGGGTAAGGTAGGGCTAGGTTTAGGGTTTGAGTTAGGGTTAAAGCTAGGGTTGGGTCTTGGATTAGGGCTAGGTTTGGGGTTACATTTGGGCTTTTATTAGGGATATGACTAATGTAAGAACTAAGGTAATGATTAGGGCTAGTTTTAGGGTTACATTTAGGACTAAGTCTAGTTTTAGGATCAGGTTTAGGTTTAGGGTGATGTTTTGAACTACAGTTAGTGTTAGTGTGAGAGTCAGGTTCATGGCTCATTTTACAGTTAGGAATAGGACTCGAATTAGGGTTAGGCTTAGGGCTAGATGTAGGGTTAGGATTTGGTGTAGGTTAAGGGTTAGGGTTAGTCCTTTGGCTCAGTTTTGTTTTAGGGATAAGGCTAAAATTAAGGGTAGTTGTATGATTAGTGTTAGTTTTATTGCTACTGTTAGGGTGAGTTTAGGCTTAGGAGTAGATTTACAGTTATGGTTAATTCTAGGGTTAAGTCTATGGCAATGGGTAGAGCTAAGATTAGGACTAGTGTTTAGGTTATGATAAAGGATAGGGCTAGAACTAGGAATAGGGCTATGACAAGAGTTAGAGTTAAGCTTAGGGCTAGATTTAGGGTTAGGGTTAGGGCTAAATTAGTGCTAGGAATAGGTATAGGGTTAGTGTTAGGCTTAGGACGAGGATTAGGGCTATGTTTATGATTAGGGTTACAGTGAGGTTTAGGGGAAGGGAGGCCTGTTTGATTTCCACTTACCCATAGGTGTCAAAATGAAGTGAAACCTTAAAATACAGAATGTTCATGATAGTGAATCATTAAATTCAGAAGAATAAACCTTGGGAGCATACTAAAGCTAGATAAAAGATGACTCCTGCCAAGTATCAAAGAAATGTGAACAAAACTAACTCTTATCCTCACATTATCTCTAACCTTAGCCCTAGCCATAACCCTAAACCTAACATTAACCCTAACCTGATTAGAGAACCATTGATCCAAGTATTCCCACACTTGGGGAGCCTTATGGGGCGAGCTAAGTGATGAATCCTACACAGCATCAAACAAATCTGACCAAATAATAATGGGAGGTATTGCAGTACATGCATATTTTTCTGTTTTCTCCTAAAAACTCATAGATTAAGTTGTTTTTGCATGCTGAAGCATAGGCCTACTTTTACAAGGAACATACCACAGTCCCTACAGAGAACTGATGGAGTGTGTGAAGTTTCAAGCAGCTAGCACAAACCTGTTTGATTTTCAACTCCATTAACTTTCCCGTATATGTCAAAATGAAGTGAAATCTTAAAATACAAACTGTGCCTGACAGCAAACCTGTGAACGGGGAAGGCCTAAACCTGGGGAACATAGTAAATCTAGCTAAAAGATAAACCCTTCCAAGTATCAAAGAATTTTGAATAAAACTAACTCTAACCCTAACACTAGCTCTAACCCTATCTCTTCCCCTAACCCTAACATTTTTTTATGAAACATTTGACTATAGAATTTCCAAACTTGGGCAGCCTAGTGGGGAAAGCTAAGGAATGAATTCTGTGCAGTATTAAAGAAATCTGACCAAAAAGTTGATGGAGTATATCAGTACATGCATATTTCCCTGTTATCTCCTAAAGGATTCTTGGATGAAATTGTTTTTACATGCTTCAGCTTAGGCATACTGTCACAAGAACAAACCAGAGATTGCTCACAGAGAATTGATGGAGTGTGAAGTTTCAAGCAGCTAGCACCAATGCTTTTTGAGTTCCAGCTCCATTTCCATTTACCTGTATAGGAAAAAATAAACTGAAATTTTAAAATACAAACTGTTCCATACAGTGAACCATTAAACCTAGGAGGCCCAAACATGTGGAGTATAGTAAGTATAGGAGAAAAATAAATCCTGCCCAGTATCAAAGAAATTTGAACAAAACTAACTCTAACCCTAATACTAGCTCTTACACTAGCCCTAACACTAACCTTAACACAAACCCTAAACTCTATGAAAAACTGTTTATCCTAGAAGTCCCAAATTTGGGAGTGGGCTAAGCTATCAGATGAATCCTATGCAGTATCAAAGAAAGATAATCAAATAATTAAGGTGGTATTTCAGTTCATGCATATTTCTCTGTTTTCTGCTAAAGGGCTCTCAGATAAAGTTGTTTTTGCCATCTTCATCTTATGGCTACTTTCACAAGGAACAAACCAGAGAGTTTCCACAGAGAACTGATTCAGTATTTGAAGTTTTAAGCAGCTAGCACCAACAAGGTTTGATTTCAACCTCCATTTTCATTTACCTATATAGGTCAATATGAAGAGAAACATTAAAATACACAGTGTCCCTGTTAGCGAACCATTGAAATCAGAAAGCCCAAACCTGAGGAGCATAATAAGGCTAGGTAGAAGAAGACTCCTTCCAAGTATTAAAGAAATTTGTACAAAACTGAGTAATCTCACTCTAACACTATATCTAACCCTAGAGCCTAATCCTAAACCTAACACTAGCCCTAACCTGATTAGAGAACCATTGGTCCTAGAAGTCCCACACTTGGAGAGCCTTCTGGGGAAAGCTAAGTAATGAAGCCTACACAATATCAAACAAATCTGACAAAATAATTATGGGAGGAATTTCAGTGCATGCATATTCCCTCATTTCTCCTAAAGGGCTCATGGATAAAGTTGTTTTTGCATGCTTCAGCTTAGGCCTACACTCACAAGGAACATAGAAGAGTGTCCCCACAAAGAATTGAGGGTGTGTGTGCAGTTTCAAACAGTTAGCATAAACACTGTTTTATTTTCAGATCCTTATACATTTACTCATATAGATAAAAATGAATTAAAATGAAAACACTAACTGTTCCAGACACCAAACAGTTGAACCATAAGGCCTAAACTTGGGAAAGAGAGTAAGGTTAGTTAAAGATGAATCCTGGATTGGATCAAAGAAGTTTAAATAAAGTAACTCTAACCCTAACACTACCTCTAAACTGAGTCCTAATCCTAACCCTAAACATTAACATAGCCCTAAACCTAACACTAAATTTAACCTTAATTTTAACTTTAACCATTGCCCAAACCCTAGCTCTAACTCTATCCATTACCATAACTCTAACCCTACACCTAATGCTAAATGTAGCCCTAAACCTAACATTTACCCTAGACCTGCTCTAACCCTAAACCTCGCCCTAGCCCTAAATCTAGCTCCAACCATAACACTTACCCTAAACCTAACCCTAACCCTAGGCCTAATCACAAGCCTAACCCTAACCCTAACTCTAGCCCTAATGCTAATCATAAACATAGTCATATCCCTAGCTGTAATCCTATCTTTTACCCTAAACATAAGCCTAATACAAATGCTAACAATAGGACTAAAACTAACTGTATATCTATCCCTAAGGATATTCAAAACCCTAAGCCTAACCTGAACCCTAAGCCTAACTATATCCATTACCCTAAACCTAATGCAAATTGGAGCCTTAACCCTAAACCTTAACCAAAATCAATCCCTAATCCTGACCCTGACTGTAATAATACACCTATCTCTAAACATTGACCTTTCCCTAAACCTAACCATTACAGTAGACCTATTCATAACCAAACCCTACAACTACCCTTAACTGTAATGCTAAAACATACATTAGCCCTAGCTTTAATCCTAGCCCTAGCCCTAACACAAACCCTCATCCGAGCCATAAACCTAGCCTTAATCCTAACCCTCACCCTAACCCTAACCCTAACCCAAAACCTAATGCTAACCATAACCCTAGTTCTAACCTTAACCCTCACTGTATACATTACCCTAAACATAACCCTTATCCTAATGCTAACCCTAGGACTAACCCTAACCTTATCATTATCCCCAAAACTATCAATTACCCTAAACCTAACCTGAACCCTAAACCAAACCCTATCTTTACCCTAAACCTAACCCTAACTCTAATTCAAACAGTAATCCAAAACTCAAACATAAACCAAGCCCTAACACTGATCCTCACCCTAAGAATTCTCCTACCTCTAAACCTGACTCTTACACTATACTTAATCCTTAAAATAGACCTAGCCATAAACCTTTCCCTATAACTATCCCTAACTGTAACCCTGCCGCAGTCCCGCTGCAGCAAAATAACTGGGGGGTGATGAGCAACTTGTGTAGATTGATACAGCAGGAGCAGGATCCATTTATTGTAGGACAGGAGGGGTATATATATACATTACACAAAGCTTATCTTAATTAGAATAAACTAGATACAGCAGTCAACCAATAAGGAATCTCCACACTTAATGGCTCCCTGGCGCCAACTCACAAACCATTCCCTCTGGCAAAATGTTTGCCAGGCGCCATCCTGACTTGTTTACAGACCTTAACATAACCCTAGTCCTGACATTACCCTAGCCATAATTCTAGCCCTAACACTAACACAAACCCTAGCCCTTATCTTAGCCCTAAACATAGCCTTAATTATAACCCTAACCCAAACTCTAGGCCTAACCCTGACACTAACTCTAGCCCTAATCTTAGCCCTAATTTAGCCCTATACCTAACCCTAGCTCTAAGACTAAATCTAATTCTCACATTAGACCTTTCACTCATTCTAACCCTACCCCATAACATAACCCTAATCCTAGCCCTAACCTTAGTCCAAACCCTTGCCCTATTCTTTGCCCTAGCACTAACCTTAGACAAAACCTAACTCAAAGTCGAGCCCTAACCCAAAGACTAAGCCAAACCCTAACACTAGCCCAAACCATAACACTAATTCTAAAACTAGCCCTAACCCTAGCCCTAGCCATAAAACAAAACCTAGCTATGGCTATAACCCTAACCCTTAACCTAAACCAAACCCTAACCTTAAACCTATCCCTAGCCCTAATATGAGTTGTAAGCCAAACCCTTAAACTAACCCTAAACCTGACACTGACCCTAACACTACTAGTTCTATACATCACCCTAACCCTAAACATAACCCTAACACTAACTCTAGACTAAAACCCTAAAACTTCCCCTAAACATCACCCTAATACTTACATTAGCCCTAACACTAACCCTATCCCTAAGTTAACCCAAATCCTAGCCCTATTCCTACTTTTAAACATAGCCCTAGTCATAACCATAAACCTAGCCCTAAACCAATCTTTAACTCTATCCATTACCATAACCATAACCATAACCTTAATGCTAACCCTAGGCATGAACCTAAACCTATAACTAATCTTGACCCAATCCATTATCTTGAACCTAACCTGAACCTAACCCAACATTATCATTACACTAACGCTAACACTAACGCTAATTTGACCCCTAACTTTAAACCTTAACCTATCCCAAACCCTACCCTACCTTGACCCTAATAAAATTCCTAGCTCTAAACTTGAACATAACCCTACACCTAGCCCTTACCCTAGAAGTAGCCATAATACTAATCTGAAAAATATCTTTAACCATAATTCTGAACATAATTAGCCCTAGCCCTAATCCTAGTCCTAAACCTAAAAGAAAACCTAGCCCTCATCCTAGCACTAAACCTAGCTTTAATCACAACCCTACACCTAACCATAATTCTAATCCTCACTCTACATCTATACCTAGCTATAATGCCATCTCTTACCTTAAACTTAACCCTAACCCTAACCCTAACTCTAGGCTTAAGCTAAACAATAAACCTAGCCCTAATTCTAGCACTAATTTAGCCCTATCTCTAACCCTAACACTAAATCTAGCCCTTAGACTAACTCTAACTCTCGCCCTATACCTATCCCTAGTTCTAACCCTATCCCTTACTATAACCCTATCCCTTTCCATAACCCTAGCCCTAGCCCTAACCCTTGCACTATGCTTAGTCCCAGTCCTAACCCTAGATCTAACCCTAACTTCAAATCTAACCCTAACCAGGGGCCGAGCACCGGGCTGAAGAGCTGCGGAGGCCAGGGCGGCTCTGCTACGGTCGGAGACAAGCGCGGCGCTTGTGAGCGTGGGAGGCGACCGTGGCAGGGTTTCATTTCTAGAAATCTGGACTGGAAACAGAAGCAGCAGTTTGTATAATCCCAAGAACTTGCTTATACCAGGAAGCTGTAAGGGGAACATGAATATCACTGATGAGATGTAACACGGTGGCAGGCGCAGAGAGATCAAGTCTCTGACATCTTCAACTGCGCGGGCATAGGGAGCCGTAAACTGTCTAAATGCTGTTTGCTCAAGATCACTAGGCAATGCTGAGCTGACGTGGATCTGGGGTGTACAGGCTGGGCCCCTCAGAACACACACACAGAGCCCGAATCGGAGGCAATTAAGCTCCGGTTCGCCTGCTTCGTGTGACTCAGCACTAAGGATCCCGCTGAAATAATTGGCCGGCCCTTAGGAACTTACAGAGGTAAAAGCCAACCGAGCCTTCATAGGCAGTGGCCACAGGACTGAAACGGGGATTGGGAGAGACAGTCAGGACCCACCCGTTGCATTGGTCACCCGGCAAAGGGAACAAACGGTCACCATTTGCATGGGATATAACCATGGCAGAGAAATGGCGTCACGGGCGGAGGAGATAACTGCATTGAAACCAGCGCGACAGGTGTGTAATCCCCTAGTCATCTCTCTCCACACAGCAGGGAAAACTTAAGGGCCACTCCCAGCTCTCCTGTGAACGCAATAACCAGAC
>NW_026005908.1:361604-372179 GCF_001458135.2 Marmota marmota marmota | reverse complement strand
TCTAATGATATGAAATATGATATGTCAAGAAGACTTTATAATTGTTTTGAAAACAACCAATCAAAAAAAAAAAAAAAAAGAACACCATACAAAAAAAAAAAAAACAAAAAAAAAAAAAAAAAAAACAAATCTAACCCTAACCCTAAGCCTAAGCTTAATACTTACACTATCCCTAACCTAACCCTAGGACTAAACAAAAACTAAGCAATAGCCCTAACCCTAAAAATTAACTTAAACCAAACCCTAACACTAAACCTAGACCTATCCCTAGCCATAATTTGAGTTCTAACACTAACTTTAAAACTAACACTGACCCTGACTCATAGCCTAACACTCAACCTAGCTCTAAAGACCAACCTCACCTTAAACTGAATGCTAAGAATAACCCTAATAATAATTCGACTTTTATCCCTAACCCTAAAACGAACACTGACCTGACTCTTAACCTGACACAAACCCTAGCTATAAATATCACCCTAAACTTAAACCTAACCCTAACACTAAACCTAACCATAAAACTAAAACTAACCTAATTTTAACCCTAGTTCTTACATTAGCTATGGCCCTAATTCTATCCCTAACCCTAACACAAAAACTAGTAATAATCCAACCTAAACCTAGATTTCACCCTAACTCTAACCCTAACCATAGCCCTTAACCTAGCTCTAAACTAATCCCTTACCTTAAGCAAAACCCTAAAACTAAGGGTAAACCTAGACATATCCCTAATGCTTAGGCTAACCAAAACCCTAACTCTATTAATAGCCTGAACCCTAGCTCTCATTCTAGCTATTACCCTAACCCAAATTCTAACCCTAACCCTGACCCTTATACTGACCCTACCACTAATCCTAGGTCTAACTCTAACCCGAAATCTATGATAAACCTATCCCTAGAACTAACCCTGAAGCTAACTCTCAGCCTAGCCCTAACCATATCTCAGAACCTAACTCTTATGCTAAACATAACCCTAAACTTAACCCTAGTTCTAATCCTCACCCTAACCCTAACTCAAGACCTAATTCTAACCAAAACCCTAGCCCTAAACTTAACTCTAACTGTATCCATTACCCTAAACATTACCCTATGTTAATGAAATCCTAGGCCTAACCATAACCCTATCACTCTCCCCTAAACTGTCAATTACCCTAAACATAACCTGAACCCTAAAGCTAACCTTATCATTACCCTAATGATAACCCTAATGCTAATTTGAGCCCTAACCTTAAACTCAATCATAAACCAAAGCCCAACACTGACTCTGACATTAATAATTCCCCTAGCACTAAACCAGATTATTACTCTATACCTAACCCTTATACTAGACATAGACATGAACCTAACCCTAAAACTATACCTAACCATAACCCTAGACCTGACTTTAGCCCTAGCCATAATCCTAGCCCTAACCCCAGCACAAACCCTACTCCTTATCCTAGCCCTAAACATAGCCTTAATTATAACCCTAACCTTAACACTAGGCCCAACCCTAACACTAACCCTAGCCCTAATCTTAGCCCTAATTTATCCCTATCCCTAACCCTAAACCTAACCCTAGCCCAAAGACTAGCTCTAACTCTCACCCTAGCCCTAAATCTAGTTCTAACACTATACTTTATTGGAAGCCTAATCCTAGCCTGAACTGTAGGTCTAACCCTAGCCCTATTCATATCCCTGGCCATAACCCTAGATCTAACCCTAACTCTAAATTTAACCCTAACAATAAGCCTTAGCCTAAAACTAACCTTAGCCCTAACCCTAAGGCTGATTCTAAAATAGCCCGAACCATAGCCCTAGCACTAAAACAAAACCGAGCCATAACCCCAATCCTAATCCTTAACATAAACCAAGCCCCAATCCTACACCTAGCCTTAATCCTAGCAATAATTCGAGTCTTAAGCCAAACCCTAAAACTAACCCTCACCCTGACACTGACCTTAAAAACTAACCTGAGTTCTAAACATAACCCTAATCCTAAAACTAAACCTAACACTAGAGCTAGTCCTAAACCCTAACACTAACATTAGCCCTAATCATGACCCTAGTACTTACATTAGCCTTAACCCTAACCCTAGCCCTAACTTAACCCAAATCCTAGCCCCATTCTGAGCCCTAACCCTAGCTTTAACCCTAAACCTAACTCTAACCCGATCACTAATTGTAACCATAAACCTAGCTGTAACCCTAGCTCTAACCCTATCCATTACCCTAACCATAACCCTAACCCTAATGCTAACTCCAGGCCTATACCTAACCCTATCCCTAATCTTCACCCTATCCATTACCCTAAATCTAACCTGAAACCTAAACCTAACCCTATCATTATGCTGATCCTAAACTTAATGCTAATTCGAGTCCTAACTTTAAACTTTAACCTATCCAAAACACTAATTGTGGCCATGAATCTAATAATACCCTTATCTTTAAACCTCACCCTAACCGTAAACCTAACACACAAGGTATAGCCATAAACCTAAATTTAAACTATCATTAACTGTATGTAACCCTAGACCTGAAATTAGCCCTAACCATAATCCTAGGCCTAAACCTAGTCTTAATCCTAACCCAAAACATAACCCGAGCCCTAACCCCAATTCTAACCCTCACCCTAGCCCTAAACTAACATATAACACCATCCCTTACCATACGCCTAACCATAACCCTAAAACTAACCCTAACCCACGGCCTAATCCTAAGCCTAAACTAACACTAAGCCTAGTGCTAATCCTAGCCCTAATTTAATCCTATCCTAACCCTAACCCTAGCCCTAAGACTAACTATAACTCTTGCCCTAGCCGTAGCCCTAGTTCTATCCTTAGCCCTATTCTAACTCTAGATCTAAATGTAATTCTAAATCTAAACCTAACTCTAAATTTAAGTGTAATCATAAGCCAAACCAAACCCTAACACTACCTCTAACCATAAAGCTAATCTGAAAACTTGCCCTAGCCCTGGCCCTAGCTATAAAACAAGACCAAGCCATATCCTGACCCAAACCCTTAACCTAAACCAAACCCAATCCTTACACCTAGCCCTAACCCTAACTCTCAAAATTACTCTGACCGTGCTGACCCTAACACCAATCCTAGCTCTAATCATCACCCTAACTTAAATTAACCATAACAGTAGACCTAGACTTAACCAAAATGCCAAAACTAGCCTTAATTGTAACCCTAGTTCATACATTATTCATTGATCTAACCCTAGCATCAACCCTAACACAAATCCTACCATGAATCCCACCCCTAAACTTAGTTTTAACCCTAATCTTAACCCTAACACTAGCCCTAAACCTAATTCTAACCTAGCCCTAAGCTTAGCTCTAACCCTATCAGTTACCCTAAGCAAAACCCTAACCCAAATGCTATCCCTAGTCCTAACCCTAATCCTTAGCCTACCTTCAACTCTAACCATATTACTAGTCTTGAGCCTAGCACTCATTCTACCTCTAAACCTAAACCCGACCCTCATCTGACACTAAAAGTAACCCTCGGTCTAAATCTAACCCTAAACATAAACCAAAACCTTACACTAGACCTACCTGTAACCCTATACATATACCTAAGCCTAACACTAGACATAGACCCAAAGCTAATCCTAAATATAACTATAACTCTAGGCTAGACCTAAACAAAATCCTAACAAAAGCCCTAACAATAACCCTTAACCTAAACCAAAAATTACCCTATCCCTATACCTAACCTTAGTCTTAATTCTGGCTCTAACCCTAAACCTAAACCTATTCCAAATACTGACCCTGATCCAAACACTTAAGCTAGCTTTAAACCTGACACTAACCCAAAACCTAGACCTAACACTAGACCTAGCCATAACCCTAAACCTAAACTAGCCCTAAACATAACCTTAGATTGTACATTACTCATAGTTCTAACCCTAGCCCTAAACAAAAAACCTATAGCTAATCCTAGGCCTAAACTTAGCTCTAAGCAAAAACCTAAGCATAGCCCTAACCCAAACCCTAACTTGAACCCTAATCCTCTCCTTAAACCTAACCCTAGCTCAATGCCTAACCCTTAACACTAAACATAACCCTAGCCCTATCCTAAATCCTAATCCTAAACCTAGCCCTAATCCTAACCTTAACTCTAGCCCAACCTTTAGCTCTAACCATATCCATTACCCTAACTGTAACCCTAACCCTAACCCTAATTAAAACCCTATCCCTAGCACTAAATCTAACTCTAACAATAATCTTGAATTTAGAACTAAATCTAAACTTAACACACGCACTAGCCCCAACCCTAGATCAAACACTAAACCTTATCCTAACCTAATCATAACCTTAACCCTAAAATAACACTTACCCTAACCCTAACACTTACCCTAAACCAAACCCTAGCCCTATCTCTAAACCTACCCCTAATCCTAGACTTGTTCCCAACCATAACTTAGCCCTAAACCTAGCTCTAATATTAAACATTGCACTAAACATAACCCTAACACTAATGCTAACCTTAACCCAATCACTGAAACCTAACCCATCTTTAACCTTAAACCTTAACTAAAACCTAAAGTAAACCCTTCAATTACCTTAGTCTAAACCTAACGCTAATGCTAATTCGAGCCCTAACCCCTTAACCCTAAGATAAAACAAATGCTAACCAAAACCCTGACCATGACACTAATAATAATTCTAGCCCTAAAGTTGACCTTTAACGTAAACCTAACCCTTACACTAGACCTAGACACTAACCTAACCCTAAAACTATCCTTAACCATAACTCTAGACCTGATATTATCACTAGCCTGAGTCCTAGCCTTAACCCTATCAGAAATCCTACCCCTCATCCTAGCCCTAATCCTAGCCTTAATCGTAAACTGAAGCATAATCCTAGGCCTAATCCTAATTCTAACCCTCACCCTAGGCCTAAACCTACCTATAACCCCACCCATTCCCCTAAACGTAACCGTAACAACAGTGCTAACCCTAACACTAACCCTAGTCCTAAACCTAGCCCTAATTTAGCCCTAACCCTAACCTCACCCTAAACCTACTCCTAAGAATAACTCTAATTCTCACCCTAGATGTATCCTTAGTTCTAACCATATTCTTTAAAATAACCCTAACACTAGCCGTAACCCAAGCATGATCCCTAACCCTAGATCAACCCTAACTCTAAATCTAACCCTAACCCTAAGCCTATAATTCACTCTAACACTAGCCCTAACCCTGATGCTAATACAAAATCTAGCCTTAACCCAAGCCCTAGCCCTAAAACAAAACTGAGACATAGCCTTAACTGTAACCCTTAATGTAAACCAAAACCTAACCCTTCACCTAGCACTAACTTTAGCCCTAATTCGAGTCCTAAACCTAACACTAAAACTAACCTTGACCCTAACTCTGACCATAAATTAACCCTTGCTCTAAAAATCACCCTAAGCCTAACCCTAATACTGGCACAAATTGTAACACTAGTTCATACATTAGCCATAGCCCTAACCCTAGCCATAACCGAACCCAAAACCTAGCCATATTTAGACTTAACCCTAGTTTCAAACCTAACCCTAACCCAAACATAGCCCTAAACCTTACCCTAACCCTAGCCAGAATCCTAACCATTACCCTAGCCTTATCACTAGCTCTAACCCTATCAATTACCTGAACAATAACCATAACCCTAATGGTAACCCTAGGCCTAACCCTAATCTAATTGCTAACCCTAACCTTATTTATTAACCTAAACCTAACCTGAACCCTAAACCCAAAAATATAATTACCCTAACCCTAACCCTAATGCTAATTTGAACCCTAATCCTAAACTTAACTTAAGCCAAACCTTAACTCTGACCCTTCCTGTAATAATATACCTACCTCTTACCCTGACCCTACCCCTAAACCTAACCCTTATACTAGACCTAGCCATAAACCTAAAGCTAAAACTATTCCTGAGATAACCATAGACCAGAAATTTGCCCTAGCTGTAATCCTAGCCCTAACCTTAACACAAACCATAGCCCTCAACCTAACCCTAACCCTAACCCTAGCCCTAATCCTATCTATCCATATGCCTAGCCCTAAACTTAGCTCTAACCCTATAAATTGCCCTAAACATAGCCTTAATTCTAATGCTAATTCTAGGCCTAAATCTAACCTCATGCCTAACCATAACACTATCCATTATTCTAAACATAACCTAAACTCAAAACCTAACCCTATCATTACCCTAACACAAACCCTAATGCTAATTTGAGCCCTAACCCTAAACGCTAACCTAAACAAAACCCTAAACATGACCCTGACTCTAATAATACCCCTAGCTCTAAATTTGACCCTTACCATAAATCTAACCCTTACACTAAACATAACCATAAACCTAACCCTAAAACTATCCCTAACCATAACCCCAGAACTGACATTTGTCCTAACACTAATCCTAGCCCTAACCAAAACACAAACACTAGTCCTCAAACTAGCCCTTAACCTAACCTTAATCATAATTCTAATGAAACCCTAGCCCTAACCCTAATTCTAACCTTTGCCCTAGCCCTAAAACTAGCTCTAACCCCATCATTTACACTAAACCTAACTCTAAGCCCCAAACTAACCCTAGGCCTAAACATAAACATAAACCTAGCCCAATTCCTAGCCCTACTTAAGCCCTAGACCTAACCAAACCCTAAGCCTAGCCCTAATACTAACTCTCACTCTCACCCTAGACCTATCCCTAGTTCTAACTCTATTTTTATCATAATCCTTATCCTAGCTATAAACCTAGAACTAACGCTAGGCATGTCCTTAGCCCTAGACCTAACTCTAGATCTAATCCTCACACTAAATCTAACTCTAAACCTCAGATTAAACGTAACCCTAACACTAGTCCTAAACAAAATGCTCATCTTAAAACTAGCCCTAACCATAGCCCTAGCCCTAAAACAAAACCAAGCCATAGCCCTAACTTTAAAGCTTAACCTAAACCAAAACTTAACCCTACACCAAGCCCTAACCTATCCCTAATTCGAGTCCAAACCCTAACCCTAAAATTACCCCTGACCTTAATTTTGACCCTAATACTATCCCTAGATCTAAACATCACCCCAACTTTAAACCTAACCTTAACACTAGACCTAGTCCTAACCCCAATCACAAATATAGCCCAAATTGTAACTCTACTACAAACATTGGCCATAATTCTAAACTTAGACCTAACTCTAACCAAAACCTAGCCCTAATCTGAAACCTAACTCTAGCTTTAACCCTAAACCTAACCTTAACATTATGCCTAATCCTACCCTAAATGTAGCCCTAACCCTAGGTCTAACCCTATCCCTTACCCTAAGCCAATCCTAACCCTAATGTTAACCCTAGGCCTAACCCTAATCCTATTACTAGTCCTAACCCTAGCCCTCATTCTAGCTCTAACCATAACTCAAACCTGACACTTATTCTTACACTAATGGTAACCATAGGTCTAAACCGGGCCCTAACCCTATAATGAACCCTAACACTAGAACTAGAAATAAACCTATTCCTAAACCTAACCCTAACACTAGCCCTAGACCTAAACTTAATCCTAAATCTAGCCATATCTCTAGCTCTAGACCTAAACAAACACCTAGCACTAGCCCTAATAATAAGCCTTAAACTTACCCAAACAATAACCCTACCACTAGACTTAAAACTAGTGATAATTCTCTCTTTAACCCTAAAGCTAACTCTAACCTGAACACTGACACTGATCCTAACACTAACTCTAGCTCTACACATCACACTAGCACTAACCCTAACCCTAACATGAGACCTAGCCATAACACTAACCCCAAAACTGGCCCTATCATAACCCTAGTTTGTACATTAGCTGTAGCCATAACACTAGCCCTAACCTAACCCAAAACCTCGCCCTAATCTGAGTGCTAACCCTAGCTTTAACTCCAACAATAACCCTAGCCGTAAGCCAAATCCCTAACCTTTGCCCTAACCCTAGCTCTTATTCTATTTGTTACCTTAAGCCAAACCCTAAACCTAATGCTAAACCTGGTCCTAACCCTAATTCATAGCCTAACCCAAACCCCAACCCTATTACTAGTCCTAACCCTAGCCCTCAATCTACCTGTAAATATAACCCAAACCCTAATCCTAACACTGAAACTTATACTGACCCTAACACTAACCATAGATCTAAACCTGATGCTAACCCAAATCCAAACCCTAACATTAGCCTTACCGGTAATCCTATACCTAAACCTAAACCTAACACTAGTCATAGACCTAAAACTAATTCTAAATCAGGCCATAACTCTAGCCCTAGACCTGAAAAATAACCTTGCCCTAGCCTTAACAATCACCCTTAACATAATCCAAACACCCTATATCTAGGCATAACTCTAGCCCTAATTCTGCCACTAACCCCAAACTCACTGTAACCTGAACACTGACCCTGACCCCAAAATAAACCTAGCTCCACAGCTCAACATAACTCAAAACCTAATCCTAACACTACACCTAGCCCTAATGCTAACCCGAAAACTATCCCTAAACATAACCCTAGCTCTTAACTACGCATGGCCCTAACCCTAGGCCTAAAATTACACAAAACCTAGCCCAAATCATATGCCTAAACCTAGCCATAAGTTAACCCTAAACTAACCCTTGCCCTAATCCTATCCATAACCCTCCCCATAGACCTAACCCTAGCTCAAAGCCTAACCTTTACCCTAAAAATAACACTAGCCCTATCCCATCCCTAACTTAATCATAGCTCTAAACATAGCTCTAGTTCTATACACTACCCTAACCCTAGCCCTAATCCTAACCATAACCCTAGACCTAAAACTATCTCGTATTCTATCCATTGCCCTAACCATAATCCTAACCCTAATTCTAACACTAGGCTTAACCCTAACCCTATCACAATCCCTAAACCTATCCATTACCTATAACTAACCTGTACCCTAATCCTAAGACTATTTATTACCCTAACCCTAACTCTAACTCTAATGCTAATTAAATCCCTAAACCTGAACCTTAACCTAAACTAAACTCTAAGCCATATCCTGACCTTAATAATACATCTAGCTCTAAACTTGACCCTTACCCTAAATCTAACCCTTACACTAGACCTAACCATAAACATAACCCTAAATCTATCCCTAACTGTAAACCTAGACTTAACCCTAGACAGTTATCCTAACACAAACCCTAGATCTGAACCTTATCCTAACCGAAAAACTAACCCTAACACTAGACAAACCCTAAATCTACCCATAGCCATAACCCAGTTCTTACATTATCCATACACCTACCTTACACTAGCCCTAAACCTCACACACAACCTAGCCCTAATCCTAGCTCTAAACCTAGACCTAAGAGTAACCCTAACCCTATTCCTAGCACTAAACATAACCCTAACACTGGCCCTGGCCCAAACCCTACTCAAACTCTAATCCTTACCCTAAACATAAAAATAGCCCTAACCCTCAACCTAACCCTAAACCTAGCTTTAATCCTAAATGTAACCATAGCACAAATCCTAGCACAAACTCTATCCATTACCTTAAACATAACCCTAACCCTAATGCTAACCCAAGCGATAACCCTAACCCTAACCCTAACCGTAGCCCTGACTCTAACCCTAACCCTCACCCTAGCCCTAAACCTACCTCAAACCCTAACACTTCTGCTAAACCTAACACTAACTTTAACCCTAGGCCTGTCTCTAAACCTAGCCAAAATCCTAATGTTAACACAAACCATAACTCTAGCACTAACCCTATTCATTACCTTAAGCATAAACTTAACCCAAATGCTAACCCTAGGCCTAACACTAATCCTATTGCTAACACTAACCCTATCTATTACTCTAAACCTAACTTGAACCCTAAATATAACACTATCCATTACTTTAACCCCTTCCTTTATGCTAATTTTAGCCCTAACCCTAAACCTTATCCTAAATCAAACCCTAAACCGAACCCTGACCATAATAATACAGCTAGCTCTAAACCTGACATTTACCCTAAACCTAACTTTCCACTATACCTAGCCATAAAACTAAAGTTAACACTATTCATAACCATAACTCTAGACCTGACATTAGCCCTACCCTAATCCTAGCTTTAAACCTAACACAAACCCTAGCCCGCATCCAAGCCCTAAACCTAGCCTTAATCCTAACCCCAACACTCACCCTATTCCTATACCTAATTTTAAACCTCCACTTGCCCTGAACTGAGCCGTAACCTCATCCCTTCCCCTAAAACTAACCATAACCCTAACACTAACACTAAACCTAATTCTAGCCCTAACCATGGGCCTAACCCTTACATTAAACCTAACGCTAAACTATCTCTAATTTAGCCCTAACCCTAAGCAAACCCCTAACTCTAGCCCTAAGAATAACTCTAACTCTCACCCTAGCCCCATTTCTATTTCTGAACCTGTCTGTTACCATACACCTAACACTAGCCCTAACCTTAGCCCTAATCCTAGATCTAACCATAACTCTAAATCTAACCCTAACCTTAAGCCTAAACCTCACCCTAACACTAGCTAAACACTATCGCTAATCATAAAACTAGCCAAAAAAAAAAAAAAAAAAAAACAAAAAAAAAAAA
>NW_026005908.1:334541-360421 GCF_001458135.2 Marmota marmota marmota | reverse complement strand
TCCCTTACTATAACCCTAACACTTGCCCTAAGTTTAGCCTTAACACTAGCCCTACCCTAACCCTAAAACTAACCTAAACTATACCCCAACCCTACAACTAGCCATAACCCTAGCTCAAATTCGAGTCCCAGGACTAAAACCAACTCTTACCTAAACTCATATCCAAACACTAACCCTACCTCTATATACCACCCTAAACATGAAGCAAATGCTAAGACCATTCCTGGCCCAAACCCTAACCCTAAAACTACCTGTAATAATAACCCTAGTTTTTACATTAGCCATAGTCCTAACCATAGCCCTAACCCCAAAACAAAAATAGCCCTCATCTGAGCCCTAAAACTAGATTTAACCCTAGTCCTAACCCTAAACCTTGCCCTAAACCTAATCCTAACCCTAGCTCTAGCCTACCTCTAACTCTATCCCTTATCTTAAGCCAAACTCTATCCGTAATGCTAACCCTAATACTAATCATAATCCTTATCCTAAATAAAAAACTAACCCTATTACTAGTTCAAAACCTACCCTAGCTCTAAACCTAACCCAAAACCTAACCCTAACCTTCACACTTATTCTGACCATAACACTAATTATAGGTCTAAACCTGACCCTAACCCTAAACTGAAACCTGAAACTAGCCCTACCAGTAAATTTTACCTACCTTAGACCTAAACCTAATCCTAAACCTATTGATAACTCTAGCCCTAGACCTAAACAAAAACTTAGTCGTAGCCCTAACAATAACCCTTAGCCTAAACCAAACAATAACACCACCGCTAGACCTAACCCTACTCATGATTCTGGATTTCACCCTAACTCTAATCTGAACACTGACCCTGACACTAACACTAAACCTAGCTCTAAAACTGACTCTAAACCAAAATCTAAACTTAACACTAAACCTAGCCATAACCCTAACCCTAAAACTAGCCCTAATTAGAACCCTAGACCTTACATTAACCATAGCACTAACCCTAGACCTAAACCTAACACAAAACCTAGCCCTAATTCAAGACCTAAACCTATTGTAAGCATAACCTAACCCTAAACTTGCCCTAACCCTAAGCCTAACCCTCACCTTAGAGCTAAGCATAGCCCAAAGCCTAACATTTGGCCTAAATATTACCCTAGCCTTATCCCTAACAATAACCCTAACACTAGCCCTAACCCTATCCCTAACCCTAACCCTATATATCACCCTTATAATAACCCTATTCCATATGCTATCTAGGCCTAACCCTAACACTATTGCAAACCCCAAATCTCTCCATTACCCTAAACCTACCCTAACCCTAACCCTGACCCTAAACATTACCCTAGATATAACTCTAACCCTAATGCTCATTTGAGCCTACCCCTAAATCTTAACCCAATACAACCATAATTCTGACCCTGAACATAAAATTACCCCTAGCTCTAAAACTGACCCTTACCCTAAACTTACCACTTACACTAGATGAAGACATAGACTTAATCCTAAATCTACTCCTACCTGTAACACTGGACCTGACATTATCACTAATCCTAATTCTAGACCTAAACCTACAACAAACCCTAGCCCTCATCCTAGCCCTAAACCAGCCTTAATCATAACCCTAACCCTAACCCTAGCACTAATCCTAATTCTAACCCTCACTCTACCTCTAAACCTAGCTATAACACATCCCTTTCCCTAAACTTAACCCTAAACCTAGCCCTAATGCTAGGCCTAAGCTGAACAGTAACCCTAGTCTAATCCTTGCCCTGATTTAGCCCTATCCCTAAAACTAATCATAACCATAGCCCTAAGACTTACTCTAACTCTTGCCCTAGCCTTATCCCTAGTTCTATCCCTATCATTTACCATAAATATAAACCTATCCCTAAACCTTGCCCTATCTTTAGACCTAGCCCTAACAGTACATTTAACTCTAACTCCAAATCTTAACCTAACCCTAAGCCTAAGCTAACATAAACCCTAGCCTTAACCCTAACACTAATCATATAACTAGCCCTAACCCTAAACCTAGGACTTTAACCAAACTGAGCAATAGGAGCCAAGGATGTGGCTCAAGTGGTAGCACATTCGCCGGCATGAGCAGGGTGCTGTGTTCGATCCTCAGCAATAATACAAATAAAATATACAAAAAGATGTTTGTCCAACAAAAACTAAAAAAATAAAAAAATATTTTAAAATTCTCTCTCTCTCTCTCTCTCTCTCTCTCTCTCTCTCCCTCTCTCTCGCTCTCTTTCTTCCTCTCTCTCTCTGTTTCTAAAAAAAAAAAAAAAAACTTAACAATAGTCCTAACATTAAACCATAACTTAAACCAAAAACTAACACTACACCTAGACCTAACCCTAGCACTAATTCGAGTCCTAACCATAACCTTAAACTAACCCTGACCCTGAATCATATCCTAACACTCACCCTAGGTCTAAACACCACCCTATACTTAAACTGAACCCTAACAGTAACCCTAGCCTTAATTCGAGTCATAACCAAAACATTAAAACTAACCATGATGCTGACTCATATCATAAGAGTCACCCTAGCTCTAAACACCGCCCTCTCTTTAAACTGAACCCTCACAGTAATCCTAGCCCTTATTTGAGTCCTAACCCTAACCCTAAAACTAACACTGTCTCTGAATCATATCCTAACACTAACCCTAGCTAAAAATATCACCCTAACTTAAAAACTAACCCTAACACTATACCTACTCCAACCCCTAACCCTAATTGTAACCCTAGTTCTTACATTATCCATTGCCTTAACTTTAGCCCTACCCCTAACAAAAAATAGCCCTAATCTGAGCCATAAACCTAGATTTAACCCTAAACCTAACCCTTACCCTAGCCCTAACCCTAGCTCTAAGGCTTTCACTTACCCAAAGCCAAACCCTAACCCTAATGGTAACCCTAGACCTATCTCTAATCCTTAGGCTAACCAAAACCCTAACTCTATTAATAGTAATAACCTTACCCTCACTATAACTCTAACCATATTCCAAGCCCTAATGTTAACCCTGACCATTATTTTGACCCTAACACTAACCCTAGGTCTAAACGTGGCCCTAACCCTAGACCAAACCCTAACACTAGCCTTAGACCTAAACCAAATCTTAAATCTAGCCTTAACCCTAGCCCTAGTCCTAAAAGAAACCTATCCCTAGCCCTTAAAGTAACCCTTAACCTAACACAAACAATAACCCTACCCCTAGACTCTAACCTAGTTCTAATTCTGGCTGTAACCCTAACTCTAAATCTAAACTAAACACTGACCCTGCTTTTAAGAGTAAACCTACTTCTAAACCTGACCCTAATCAAAAACCTAAACCTAACACTAGACCTAGCCATAATCCTAACCCTAAAACTAGCCCTAAACATAACCCTAGCTCTTACATTACCCACAGCCCTAACCCTGAGCCTAAACCTAACACAAAACCTAGAGCTAATACTAGGCCTAAAGCATAACCCTAACCCTAACCCTAACCTAACACTTGATTAGTCCTACCCTAGCTCAAAGCCTAACCCTTACCATAAACATAAACCTACATCTATCCCTAAATATACCCCTAACACTAGCCCTAATCCAAAACTTAACACTAGCAGTAAACCTAGCTCTAAACCTACCCATTACCCTAAAACTAACCCTAAATCTACTGATAACCCTAGGCCTAACCCTAACCATAAACCTAACCAGAAAAATAACACTAGACCTTACCCTAAACCTCACACTCACCATAGACCTAATCTACCTCAAACCATAACCCTTACACAAACCTAAACATAACCATAGCCCTAACCCTAAACCTAAACCTCAATCTACCACTACCAATAACCCCATGCCTACATCTAATAATATCCATTACTCTAAACCTAACCCTCCCCCAAATGATTATGCTAGCTCTATTCAAACCCTAACCCTAACCATACTCTAATCTTATCCCTAGACATAACTCTAAACCTAACCCTTGACCTAGACATAACCCTAGTTCAAAATGTAATCCTTATGCTAAACATAACCCTAACACTAACCCTAGATCTAACCCTAAACCTAACCCTAACTCAAGACCTATTCCTGACCATAAACCTAGCCCTAATCTTAGCTCTAACCCTATCCATTATCCTAACCAAAAAATAGCCCTAATCTCAGTCATAAACCTAGATTTAGCCCAAGGACTAACCTTAGATCAAAATCTATCTCTAAATCTTACCCTAATGCTAAACCTAGGCCTAACACTATCCCTACCGCTAAACCTAACCCTAACCTAACCTGAACACTAAAGAAAAAATATCATTACCCTAACCCTGACCCTAATGCTTATTTGAGCCCTAACCCTAAACCCTAACCTCAATCAAACTCTAACCTGACCCTGACCCTAATAATTCCATAGCTCTAAACTGGACCCTTAACCATAAACCTAACCCTTATGCTAGACCTAGCCAATAATCTAATCCTAAAACTGTCCTCTCCTCAACTGTAACCAAACACACCTGACATTAGCCCAAGCCCTAATCCTAGCCCTAACCTAACAAAAACACCAGCCCTTATCCTAGCCTTAAACCTAGATTAATCCTAACCCTAACCCTAACCCTAACCCTAGCTCTAAGCCTAATACCCTAGCCCTAATCTTAGCCCGAATTTCAACCTATCCCTAAACCTAAAGCAACCCAAGACCTAAGAATAAATCTAACTCTCACACTAGTCCTATCACTAGTTCTAAACCTATCCCTTATCATAACCCTAACCCTAGCCCTAAACTTAGACCTAACTCTTGACCTATCCATAGCCCAAGGACTGACCTTAAATCAAAATCTATCTCTAAATATAACACTAACCTGAAGACTAAGCCTAAACCTAAAACTAGCCCTAACCCTAACACTAATCCTAAAACTAGCCCTAATCCTAGCCCTAGCCCTAAAATAAAACTAAGCCAAAAGCTCTATCCCTAACCCTTAAACTAAACCAAACCCTAACCATACACCTACCCCAAACCCTAGACCTTATTCAAGTTTTATGCTGAACCCTATAACTAATTCTTACACTTACTCTGACACTAACACTAATCCTAGCTCTAAACATAACCCTAATCCTAACACTAACCCAAACACTAAACCTAGCCCCAATCTTAACCATAAAATTAGCCCTAATTGTAACCCTTGTAATTACATTAGCCATAATCCTAACCCAAGCACTAACTTAACCCAAATTCTAGCCCTAATCTGAGCCCTAACCTGAGCTTTAACACTAACCCTAACCCTAACCATACCCCTAGCCCTAATCATAACCATAATCCTAGCCCTAATCCTATACAGTACCATAAAAATAACCCTAATCCTAATGCTGACCCTAAGCCTAAACCTAACCCTATCTCTAATCATATCCCTATCCATTTCTCAAAACCTAAAATGAACCCTAATTCTAAGCCGATCATTACCCAAACCCTTACCCTAATGCTAATTCAGTCCCTAAATTTAATCCTTAACCTATTCCAAACCCTAACCTAGACCTTCACCTTACTAATACCCCTAGCCCTAAACCTGACCCTAACCCTAAACCTAAACCTCACAATATAAGTACCCATAATTCTAACCCTAAAACTATCTGTAAACATAATTCTAGACTTGAAATTATCCATACTCCTCTTCCTAGCCCTAACTCTGAAACAAACCCTTGGCCTCATCCTAGCCCTAAACCTAGCCTTAATCATAACCCTAATCCTAACCCTTTTCTAAATATCACCCTACCACTAAAACTAGCTATAAGACCACCCCTAACCATAAACTAAATTCTTAATCTAACCCTAATTCTATGCTTAAGATGAACATTAACCATAAACCTAATCCTAGCACTAATTTAGCTCTATCCCTAATCCTAACCCTAATCTTAGCCCTAAGACTAACAATAATTCTCACTCTAGCCCTATCACTAGTTCTAATCCTAGAATTTACCATAACCCTAACCCTAGCCCTCACTCTTCACCAATCCTTAGTCCTAGCCCTAAGCCTAAGAGTAAGACTCACACAAACACTAAACCTAATCCTAACACCAATCATAAAACTAGCCCTAACCCTACCACTAGCAGTAAAACAAAACCACGAATTATCCCTAACCCTAAACAAAACTTAAACCAAACTGTAACATTACACCTAGACCTAACCATAGTCTTAATTTGAGTCCTAATCTTAACCTTAAAAGTATACCTGACACTGACTCATATGCTAAAATCACCCTAGTTCGAAACACCATGCTAAACTTAAACCAAAACTTAACAGTAACCCTAGCCCTTATTTGAGTCCTAACCCTAATCCTGACCCTGACTTATATCGTAAAACTAACCCTAGCTCTAAATATCACCATAACCTTAAACATAACCTTAACACTAAAACTACCCCTACCCCTAACCCTAACCCTAAAACTAACCCTAATTGTAACTAGTTCTTATATTAGCAATTGTCCTAACCCTAGTCCTAAACCTAACACAAAACTAGCCCTAATCTGAACCCTAAACCTAACTTTAACCCTAACCCTACCCTAACTCTAGCTCTAAACTTAGCTCTAACTCTCTCCCTTACCCTAAGTGAAACCCTAACCCTAATGGTAAACCTAGACTTACCCTTAATTATTAGGCTAACCAAAATCCTAACCCTATTAACAGTCCTGACCCTAGCCCTCATTCTAACTCTAATACTATCCCAAACCCTTACGCTAACCCTGACCCTTATTCTGACATTAACACAAACCCTAGGTCTAAAACTGACCCTCAACCTAGAGCAAACCCTAACACTGGCCATACCACTAACTTATACCTAAATCTAACCCTAACTCTAGCCCTAAGACTAACTCTAACTCTCACACTATCGCTATCCCTAGTTCTAAGCCCATCCATTACCATAACCTAACCCTAGCCCTAACCCCTGCCCTAACCTTACTCCTAGCCCTAACCCTATATTTAACCTTAACTTGAAATCTATTCCTAACCCTAAGCCTAAGCCTAACACTAAAACTAGCCCTAACCCTAATGCTAATTGTAAAACTATTGCTAACCATAATGCTAGCAGCAAAACAAACTGAGAAATAGTCCTAACCATAAACCTTAACTTAAACCAAACCCTTACACCTAGACTAATCATAGCCTTAATTCAAGTCCTAAACATAACCTTAAATCTAACCCTGACCCTGACTCATATTCTAACACTCACCCTAGCTCTAAACACCCTCCTAACTTTCAACTGAAATTTAAACATAAACCAAATCCTAATTCAATTCCTAACCCTAACTCTGACCCTGACTCATATCCTAACACTAAACCTAGCTGTAAATATCATCCTAATCTTAAATCTAACCCTAACAATAGACCAACCCCTAACCCTAAACCTAAAACTAACCCTCATTCTAATACTAGTTCTTATACTAGCCATTGCCCTAACATTAGCCCTAACCCTAAAAAAATCTTGCCCTAATCCGAGCCCTAAACGTAGATTTAACCATAACCCTAACTCTAGCCCTAACCCTAGCTCTAAGACTATCCCATACCCTATGAATAATCCTAACACTAATGGTAGCCCTAGACCTATGCCTAATCATTAGGCTAAACAAAATCCTAACCTTATTAATAGTCCTAACCCTAGCCCTCATTCTAGATTTAATCCTATCCCAAACCTGAACATTAACCATGACCCTTATCCTGACCCTAAAAACAACCCTAGTTCTAAATCTGACCCTAACACTAGAGTAAAATCTAACACTATCCCTGGACCTTAACCTAATCCTAAATATAGCCTTAACTCTAGCCCTAGACCTAAACAAAAACCTAGTCACAGGCCTAACAATAACCCTTATTCTCATACAAGCACTAATCCTATCCCTAGACCTAAACCTACTCCTAATTCTCACTGTAAACCTAACTTGAACTCTAACCCAGACACTGACTCTGCCTTTAACAGTAAACCTAATTGTAAACCTAAACCTACCTGAAATTCTATACCTAACACTAGACCATAGCATAACCCTAACCCTAAAACTATCTCTAATCATAACCCTAGGTATTATATTACACACAGCTTTAACCCTAGGCCTAAACCTGACACAAAACCTAGAGCTAACCCTAGGCCTTAATCTAGCCCTAAGAATAAACCTAACCCTAACCCTAACCCTTACCCAAACCTAACCCTCACCTTAGTCCTCACCCTAGCTCAAAACCTAACCCTTTCTATAAACATAAACCTAGAACTCTTCCTGAATCTAACCCTAAAACTAGTCCTAATCCTAACCTTAACCCTAGCCCTAACCCTAGCTCTAAACATACCCATTACCCTAACCCTAACCCTAATTGTAACCCTAGCCTTAAACCTAACCACAATCCTAACCCTAAAGAGAAAACTAACACTAGACCTAACCCTAATCTAATACTCACTATAGCCCTAAATATAGATCAAACCCTAACCCTTAACACAAACTTAAACATAATCATAGCCCTAACCCTAAACTTAAATCTAAACCTGTCCTTAAAGTTAAACCTACATCTAACCATATTTACTACCCTAACCCTAACCCTAAACTTAATTATAACCATTTCTCTAACCCTTACCCTTACCCTAAACATACCCTAAACCTATCCCTAAACAGAACCCTGAATCTAACCCTTACTCTAACCTTAATCATAGCTCAGAACCTAACTCTTACACTAAACATAATACTAACCCTAACCCAAGTTGTAATCCATACCCTAACCCAAACTCAAGACATAATCCTAACCATAAGTCTAGCTATATACTTAGCTCTAACTGTATCCATTACCCTAATGGTAACCCATACACTAATGCTAACTGTAGGCCTAACCATATCTCATGAACTAATCTTTACCATAACCCTAGCCCTAACCTTAACTCTAAATGTATCCATTACCCTAAACATAAGCCTTTCCCTAATGCTAACCCTAGGCCTAACTCCAAACCTAACACTAAACCCAACCCTATCAATTACTCTAATCCTTACCTGAACCCCAAATCTAACCCTATCATTACCCTAACCATAACCCTAATGCTAATTTGAGCCCTAAACCTAAACTCAAACCTAAAAGAATCCCTAACCATTACTCTGACCTTAAAAATTCCCCTAGCTCTAACCTAACCATTACCCTAAATCTAATCCTTACATTAGACCTAGCTGAAACCTAACCCTAAAACTATCCATAACCATAACCCTAGACCTGACATTAGCCCTAGATATAATCCTAGCCCTAACTAGAACAAAAACCCTAGCCCATATTAGCCCTAAACATAGCCTTAATCATAACCATATCCTTAAACCTAGGCCTTACTTAAAACCAACCCTATTCCTAATCTTAGACCTACCTTAGCCCTATCCCTAACCCTACCCCTAATTATAACCCTAGACTTAAAACTAAGTCTAACTCTCTCCCTATCCCTAAAACTAGTTCTAACCCTATCCCTTAATGAAACCTAAACCTAGCCCTAACTCTAGGCCTAACCCTAGCCATTTCCTTAGCCCAATCCCTAACCCTAGATCTAATGTTAACTCTAAATCTAACCCTAATGCAAAGCCTAAGCATTAACCTAACACTAACATTACTCCTAAAACTAGCCCTAACTCTAGCCCTAGCCCTAATACAAAACCGAGCCATAGCCCTAACCCTAAACCTTAACCTAAACCAAACCCTAACCCTACACCTAGCCCTAACCCTAGCCCTAATTCAAGTTTTAAGCAGAACTCTAAAACTAACCCTAACCATGACTTTGATGCTAACACTAACCCTAGATTTAAACATCCCCTTAAACATAACTGTAAGCATAACACTAAACCTAGACCAAATCCTAAGCCTAAAACTAGGCCTAATTGTATCCTTAGTACCTATATTAGCCATAACCATAACCCTAGCCCTAACTTAACCAAAAACCTAGCCTAATCTGAGCCCTAAACCAAGCTTTAACCCTACCCCTAACCTTAACCCTAAACCTAGCACTACGAATAACCATAACATAGCTCTAACAGTAGCTCTAACCCTATCCATTACCCTAACCATAATCCTAACCCTAATGCTAACTCTAGGTCTAAACCTTTCAATATCCCTAATCCTAACCCTATCCATTACCCTAAACCTAACTTGAAACCTAAACCTAACTGTATCATTACCCTAATACTAACCCTATGCTAATTTGAGCCTTAAATTTAAAACTTAACCTAGCCCAAACACTAATCACGACCCTGACCCAAACAATACCCTTAGCTCTAAACCTGATCTTAACCCTAATTCTAATCCTTACACTACATCTAACCTAAACCTAAAAGAATTTTAACTGGAAAGCTGGACCTGAAATTAGCCCTAGCCCTAATCCTAGCCCTAACCCTAGCCTTAATACTAACCCAAAATATAACCTCAGGTTTAACCCTAAGTCTAAGCCTCGCCCTAGCCCTAAACCTACCTATAACCCCATACTTACCCTAAACCTATCCATAACCCTAAACCTAACCATAATCTGAAACCTAACCATAAGCCTTGTCTTAACCCTAGGCCCAAAACTAACACTAAGCCTAGCACTAACCCTAATTTAGTTCTATCCTAAACCTAAACCTAGCCTTAAGACTAACTCTAACTCTTGCCCTAGCCCTATCCCTACTTCTATCCTTAGTCCTAGCCCAACCCTTGATATAAACCTAACTCTAAATTTGAACCTAACTCTAAATTTAACCATAACTGTAATCCTAATCCAAACTCTAACACTAGCCGTAAGAATAATGCTAATCCTAAAACTTTACTTACCCTTAGCCCTAGCCATAAAACAAAACCAATTCATATCCCTAAACCTAACCCTTAACCTAAACCAAACCTTAAACCTACACCTAGCCCTAACCCTAACTCTAAAAATAACCCTGAACCTGACGCTGATCCTAACACTAATCCTAGCTCTAAACACCACGCTAACCTTAAATTAACCCTAACATTAGACTTAGCTTTAACCCTAACCCTAAAATTAGCTGTAATCATAACCATAGTTTGTACATTAGGCGTTATTCTAACCCTAGCCCTAACCCTAAAACAAATCCCACTCATAATTCTAGTCTTAACCTAAGCTTAAATCCTAATCTTATCTCTAACACTAGCCCTAACCCTAACCCTAACCCTAGCTCTAACCCTATCACTTACCCTAAGCCAAACCCTAAACCAAATGCTAACCCTAGTCCTAACTCTAATCCTTAGCCTAACTTAAACACTAACAGAATTACTAGTCCTAACCTTATCCCTCATTCTAGTTCTAACCCTAACCCTGATCCTTATTCTGATTTTAACAGAAACCCTAGGTATAATCCTGACCCTAACCCTAAACCAAATCCTAACACTAGCCCTACCAGTTACCCTATACCTATACCTGGTGGCAGTTGGGCTCTGAGGGTTTTTCCTGAGGAGCTGTTTTGATTGGTGTATGTGGTTCTAAAAAGAAAGTTCGTTACTTTTGAAAAAAAAATTCATTATATGTAATAATTCTCTTCAAGATAATGTAAATTGTTAAGAAAATTGTTTTCTTTTAGTGCCTTCTGTAATGTTACATAATTTTTTATTTAGCCATTATTGCCATAATTCCTATCTTCATCCCAGTGCCAGTGAAGACAAAGATAAAACCAATCTACAGCTTCTGCAATAGCCATCACTGAACTGCTTGCAGAACTTGCCTGGACTATGTATCACTTGTATGCATTGTGAACTTACCTGCATGCATTGTGAACTATCTGTTGGTGCAGCGACTTGTGGTAGTGTTGGGGTATTTTTGCTGATGATGTCATCGGTAGTACAATTTTTCCAAAAGGAGCCGTCAATTGGCTTGGTGTATCTTCCTCCCTTCTGCTTGTCATGATCGTTCAGCTAAAATTTGGGAGCCAACAGAGGTGAGGCAAAGAACCTCACCCCCCCACTGGTACAAAGACCTCTCCACAGGTGTGGCTGTATACTGGACCGGTAATCAGTGACGGGTAAGATCCAATTGCAATGGTACCAATCTAAGACAGGAGGCTGACGCCTTGAGGTCAGCTCATCCGATAAAGGGTAAGGACCATATGTACTATTGGACAACCTAAGGCAGGCACGGCCCCTAAGCCACATGCTTGTTGTTTAAACAGAGAGGGGGAGATGTTGAGAGCCACAGCCGAAGGGGCCCCAGCAAACTTTCAGACTGCCAGCTGATGATTGGCTCACAGTGGCCCCAGCAACTTCTAGCTGATTGGCTCTTGTGCGGTGATGCTCACTGGCCTGTTTCCCCCGCCCTTTCAGACTACGGAGCTGCTCATTGGGGGACTTTTTTGGCTCCACCCAAACGACCCAGCCAATCGGCCTCAAGAGAAGGAGGAGTGGGGGAGGGAGAGGCTTGTGGGAAGCCGGTGGTGGCAGTTGGGCTCTGAGGGTTTTTCCTGAGGAGCTGTTTTGTTTGGTGTGTGTGGTTCTAAAAATAAAGTTAGATTCTTTTGACAAGTGGCTCCTGAATTGTGCCCAGCCATACTGTGGCACCCCAACACTAGTTCTAGAAGCAAAACTAATCCTAATTATAGCTATAATTCTAGCCCTAGACCTAAACAAAATACTAGCTCTAGCCCTAATAATAACCCTTAATCTAAACTAAACACTTACCCTACCCCTAGACCTAACACTAGTCTTAATTCTGGCTCTAACCCTAACCATAATCCTATCCAGAACACTGACCCTTACCCTAACATTAACCTATCTCTAAACCTTACCCTAACCCAAAACCTAATCCTAACACTAAACCTAGCCATAACCCTAACACTAATACTAGCCCTAAACATAACACCAGCCCTAACCATATTTTAACCCTAATCTTAACCCTAACAGAAACCCTAACCCTAACCCTAGCCCTAACACTAACCCTAACACTAACCCTTGCCTTAGACCTAACCCTAGTTCAAAGTCAAACCCTTACCCTAAACATTACCCTAGCCATATCCTAAACAATAACCCTAACCCTAGCTCTTATTCTAACCTTAATCCTAGCTTGAACATTAGCTCTAACCTTGTCAATTATCCTAACCCCAAACATAACCCTAATTATGACTCTATCCCTAACAATAAACCTAACCCTAACCATAAATGTATCCCAAGACCTAAACATAAACATGAACCTCACCATAGCCCTAACCCTAGTTGAAACATTAAGCCTTACACTAAACATAATCCTAAGACTATCCCTAATCTATTCTCTAACCCTAACCTTAAATCTAACATTATTCATTTCCCTAAACCTAATCCTAACTGTAGTGAAAATTCTAGCCATAACATGAACCTTAAATCAAACCCTAACCATAAACATATTCCTAGACATAAACGTAAACCTAACCCTCCTCCTAGCCCTAACCCTATCTCAAACACTAACACTTACCCTAACCTCACCATACCCCTAGCTCTAAACCTAACTCTTACCATAAACAAAACCCTATCCCTATCCCTAAACCTAACTCTAATCCTAGACTTAATCCAAACAATAACCTAGCCCTAACCCTAGCTCTAATTATATTCATTATATTAAATATAATCCTAACCAAATGCTAAACTTAACCCTATTGCTAAACCTAACCATGCATTACCCTAAACCTTGACTGAAACATAAACCTAACCCTAACCATTTCATTAACCTTAAATCTAAACCTAACATTAATTCAAGCCCTAACCCAAAACTTTGACCTTAACCAAATGCTAACACTGACCCTAACACTATAATACTCCTAACTGTAAAACTGACCCTTACCCAAAACATAGCTATAGCCCAAGTTCTAGCAATAAACCTAACAGAAACCCTAGCCCAAAACCTAGCCTTAATCCTAACCTAATACTAACCCTACCACTAATTCTAATTCCAACCCTCACCCTAGCCCTAAAGCTAGGTATAACCCCACCCATTCCCCTAAACTTAATCCTAAACACATTGCTAATCCTAAACATAGCCCTACCCCTAGGGGTAACCCTAACACTAACCCTAGCCCTAATCCTAGCCTTAATTTAGCTTTAACCCTAAACCTAACCCTAAGCCTAGACCTAAATCTAAATCTAACTCTCATCCTAGCTGTATTCCTAGTTCTAACTCTATCCTTTACTGTAACACTAACCCTAGACCTAACTCTAACCCTGGATCTAACCTTAACCCTAAATCTAACCCAAATCTAAGCCTAAACCTCACCCTAACACTAGCCCTAACCCAAACACTAATTCAAAATCCAACCCTAACCTAGTACTAACCCTAAAACAAAACTGAGCCATAGTCCTAACCCTAACCTTAACCCATAGAAGTCAAGATGAAGTGAAACCTTAAAATTCAAACTTTTCCTGACAGCGAAACTTGAACTGAGAAGGCCCAACCTGGGAAATATGGTAATGCTAGGTAAAAGATGAATCCTGACCAGTATCAAAGAAAATTGAACAAAACTCACTCTAACCCAAACATTAGTTCTCACCCTAGCCCTAACCATAATCTTAAAACTAAGCCTTTCCTTTTTATAGAGCTTGATCATAAAGTACCAAACTTGGGGTGTCTAGTAGGACAAGGTAACAGATGAATCCTTCCAAGTATCAAAAAAATCTGACCAATAGTGGGGGAGATGTTTCAGTATATGCCTATTTCCCCTAAAGTGCACTTTGTTAAATTGATTTTTCATGATTCAGCATAAGGTACTTTCAATAGGAACAAACCAGAGCATGCCCACAGTGAAGTCATTGAATGTGTGAAATTTCATGCAGCTAGCACCAACCCTGTTTGATTTCCAGCTCCATTTTCATTTACACCTATAGGCCATAATGTAGTGAAAACTAAAAATTCAAACTCTTCCTGAAACTGAATCATTGAACTTTGAAGGCCCAAACTTGGGGAGCCTAGTAAGGTTGATCAAAGATGAATCCTGTGCAATATCAAAGTAATCTGACCAAAACAAAACAAAAATAAATCAAAGCTCTTTCAGTATATGTGTATTGTGCTTGCTCCTAAAGTACTCAGAGATAAACCTGTTTCTTTCTACTTCAGCTTAGGGATGTTTCACAGGAAACAAACTAGAGAATGCTCACTGTTAACTGATTGAGTGTGTGAAGTTTCAAGCAGCTAGCACAAACACTGTTTGATTTCCAGCTTCATTTCCATTCACCCCAGTATGGCAAAAAGAAGAGAAACATGAAAATTGTAACTTTTCCTGAGAGAAAACCCTTTTACATAGGAGGCCAAAACATTTGGAGTATAGTCGCAATAGGAAAAAGGTGAATCCTGCCCAGTGTCATAGAAATAAAAAAAAAAAAAAAACACTAACTCTAACCCTAACACTAGGTCTAAGCCTAGTCTTAACACTAAGTCTAACCCTAAACATAATCTGTTTAGAGAACCTTTGATCATCGAAGTTTCAAAATTGGGGAGTCTAGTTGGGCAAGCTTACAGATGAATCATGGGCAGTTTTAAAGAAATCTGACAAAATAATTGGGGGAGCTATTTCAGTACTTGCATATTTCCCTGTTTTATCCAAAAGTGTTCTCAGATAAATTTGTATTGCATGCTTCAGCTTATTACTAATTTCACAAGGAACCCACCAGAGAATGCCCACACAGAACTGATTGAGTGTGTGAAGTTTCAAGCAGTTAGCACCAAACTTATTTGATTTTAAGCCACATGTCCATTTACCCATGTAGGTCAAAATGAAGTGAATCCATAAAATAAAAACTGTTTCTGTCAGCAAAGAATTGAACCGAAAAGGCCAAAACCTGGGGAACATAGTAAGCCTAGGTTAAAATGTATCTTACCCAGTATCAAAAAATTTGAACAAGAGAAACTCTATCCCTAACACTAGACCTAACTATAGCCATAAGGCTAACCCTAACCTGTTTAGAGAACCTTTCATCATAGAAGTCTCAAAGTTGAGAAACATAGTGGGGCAAGCTAACAGATGAATCCTGCCCAGTATCAAAGAAATCTGACCAAATGATTGGGGAAGGTAGTTCAGTACATGCATATTTTCTTGTTGTCTCCTAATATACTCTAACATACTGTAGTTTTTTCATGCTTCATCTTTGGGATACTTTCACAAAAATAAAACCAGAAAATCCTTACAGAGAAATGATTGAGTGTGTGAAGTTTCAAGCAGCTAGCAAAAACACTGTTTGATTTCCAGCTCCATTTCCATTCATCCATATAGGTCAAAATGAAGTGAAACCTTAAAATAAAAACTGAAATACTGACAACAAACCAGTGAACCTAGAAGTCCCAAATATGGGGATCATAGTAAGAAAAGGTAAAAGATAAATCCTGCCTATTACCAAAGAAATTTGAACAAAACTACTGCAAACCTAACACTAGATCTAGCCTTAATCCTAACCCTACAGCTCACCCTAGACTGTTTAGAGAACCTTTGATCATAGGAGTCACAAACTAAGGGAACCTAGTGTGGCAAGCTAACAGATAAATCCTGCACAGTATCAAAGAAATCTGAGCAAATAATTGGGGGAAGTGTTTTAGTACATGAATATTTCATTGATTTCTCCAAAAGTGCTCTGGAATAAAGTTGCTTTGCATGGTTCAGCTGAGGGCAACATTCACAAGGAACAAACTAGAGAGTGCCCACAGAGAACTGATTGAGCGTGTGCAGTTTCAAGCAGCTAGCATCAACCCTGTTTGATTTTGTGCTCCATTTGTCTTCAACAAAATAGTTCAAAATAAAGCGAAACCTTAAAAAAAAAAAAAAAAAAAAACTGTTTCTGACAGCAAATCATTGAACTGAGAAGACCCAAACCAGGGAACATTGTGAGGGTAGATAAAAGCTGAATCCTGACCAATATCAATGATACATGAACAAAATTGACTCTAACCCTAACAATAGGTTTAAACCTAGCCCTTACCCTAATCAAAAACCTAACCCTAATCTGTTTAGAAAACCTTTTATCATAAAAGTCCCAAATTAAGGGAGCCTAGTGGGGCAAGCTAAGAGATGAATCTTGGGCTGTATCAAAGAAATCTGACAAAATAATTTGGGGAGATAGTTCAGTATATGTATATTTTCCTGTTATATCCTACAGTACTTTCAGATAAAGATGTTTTTGCATACTTCAGCTTCGGGAAACTTTCACAGGGAAGAAATCAGAGAGTGCCCACATAGAACTGATTGAGTGTGTGCAGTTTTAAACAGCGAGCAGCAACCCTGTTTGATTTCAAGTTCCATTTCCATTTAGCCGTATTGATCAAAATGAAGGAAACTTTAAAAATCAAACTGTTCCTGACAGGAAACCATTGAAGGGATAAGGCCCAAACCTGGGGAAAATAGCAAGGCTAGGTAAAAAACGAATTATGCCAAGTATTAAATGAATTTGAACAAAACTCTCTCTAACTCTAACACTAGGTCTAACCCAATCCTAACATGATACTAAGCTGTTTATAGTACCTATGATCATAGAAGCCCCAAAATGGGGAGCCTAGCAGCACAACTTAACAGATGAATCTTGTGCAGTATCAAGCAAATTTGATGAAAAATTGAGGGAGGTATTTCGGTACATTCATATTTCCCTGTTTTTTTTTTCCTTAAAGTGCTCATGGATAAATTGTTTTTCATGCTTCAACTTAAGATACTTTCACAAAGAAAAAACAAAAAGTGTCCACAGAGAGTTGATTGAGTGTGTGAAGTTTCATGCAGCTAGCACCAACCATGTTTGAGTTCCAGCTCCATTGCCATTCACACCTGTAGGCCATAATGAAGTGAAACCTAAAAATTCAAACTGTTCCTGACTGTGAACCATTGAAGCTTGAAACCCAAACTTGGAGAGCCTACTAAGGCTAGGTCAAGGATGAATTCTATACAGTATCCAATTAATCTAACCAAAAAAATTTGAAACTATTTCAGTACATGGGTATTCTGCTTGCTCCTAAAGCACTCAGAGATAAACCTTTTTTTTTTCTAATTCATCTTAGGTCTACTTCCACACAAACACCAGATTATGCTCACTGAAAATTGATGGAGTGTGTGAAGTTTCAAGCAGCTAGCCAAAACCCTGTTTGATTTCCAGCTTCATTTCCATTCAACCCTATAGGGCAAAAAGAAGAGAAACATCAAAATTGAAACTGTTCCTGAAAACAAACCATTTATGTAGGAGGCCCAAACATTTGGAGTATGGTCAAAATAGGAAAACGATGAATCCTGCACAGTATCATAGAAATTTGAAAACAAAACTAACTTTACCTTAACACTAGGTCTCATGCTAGTCCTAACACTAACCCTAACACTAACATTAACCTGTTTAGAGTCCCTTTGATCCTAGAAGTCCCACACTTGGGGAGCCAAGTTGAGTAGGCTAACAGATGAATCTTTCACAATATCAAAGAAATCTGACCAAATAATTCGGGAGGTAGTTCAGTACATGCATATTTCCCTGCTTTCTCCTAAAGTGCTCTCATATAAAGTTGCTTTGCATGCTTCAGCTTAGGGCTACTTTTACAAGGAATAAGCCAGAGAATGCCAATAGAAAACTGATTGAGTGCATGAGGATTGAAGTAGCTAGCACCAACCTTGTTGGATTTCCAGCTCAATTTCCATTTGCACTCATAGGTCAAGATGAAATGAAAACTTGAAATATAAACTGTTCAGGAGAGCCAACCCTTGAGCCAAGAGGCCCAAAACTAAAGAATATTGTATGGCTATGTAAAAGTTGAATCCTGCCCAGTATCAAAGAAATTTGAACAAAACTAAATCTAACAAAACACTAGCTGTAACCCTAGCCCTAAACTAATACTAAATGTAATCTAACCTGTTTAGAAAACCACTGATCAAAGTTGTCCCCAAATAAAGGAGCCCAGTGGGGCAAGCTAACAGATGAATCCTGTGCAGTATCAAAGAAACATGACCAAGTAATTGGGTGAGGTATTTTAGTACCTACATATTTCCCTGTTTTCTCCTAATGTGCTCTTGGATAAATTATTTTTTCATGCTTCACTTTAAGGCACTTTAACAAGGAACAACCAGAGAGTGCCCACAGAGAGCTGATTGAGTGTGTGAAGTTTCAAGCAGCTAGTACTAACTCTCCTTGATTTCCAGCTCCATTTTCATTCACGTCTATAGGCCATAATAAAGTGAAACCTAAAAATTCAAACTGTTCCTGACAGGGAACTGGCAAACCTTGAAAACCAAAACTTGGGGATACTACTAAGACTAGGAAAAGGATGAATCCTGTACAATATCAAAGTAATTCATAAAAAAAAATTGAAGCTTGCTCCTAAAATGCTCACAGATAAAGCTGTTTCTTTCTAATTTATCTTTGGGCTACTTCCACAAGAAACAAATGAGAGGATGTGCACTGAGAACTGATTGAGTGTGTGAAGTTTCAAACAGCTAGCAAAAACCCTGTTTGAGTCCAGCTCCATTTCCATTCACCCCTATAGGGCAAAATGAAGTGAAACATGAAAATTAAAAGTGCTCCTGGGAGCAAACCTTTTTACCTAGGAGGCCCAAACATGGGAAGCATACTAAGAATAGGAAAAAGATAAATCCTGCCCAGTATCCAAAAATTTGAAAAAAAACTAATTCTAACCCCAAGAATAGTTCTAACACTTGCCCTAACTCTAACCTAACGCTAAGCCTAACCTGTTAAGAGAACCTTTGATCATAAATGTTTTAAACTTGGGGATACTAGTGGGCCAAGCTTACAGATGAATCTTGCACAGTATCAAAGAAATCTGAAGAAAAAATTGGGGGAGGTATTTCAGTATATGCATATTGCCCTGTTTTCTCCTAAAGTGCTCCTGGATAAAGTTGTTTTGCATGCTATAGCTTATGGCTACTTTTACATGAAAGAAACCAGAGAGTGCCCACAGACAACTTATAGAGTATGTGAAGTTTTAACAAGCTAGCACCAGCCCTCTGGTTTCCAGCTCCATTTGCATTTACCCATATAGGTCAAAATGAAGTGAGACATTAAAAACAAACTATTCCCAACAGTGAACCATTGAACCAAGAAGGCCCAAAACTGGGGCACATCATAAGGCTAGGTAAAATATAAATCTCCCCAGTAACAAAGTAATTTGAACAAAACAAACTATAACCTTAACACTAGCTCTAAAGCTAGCCCTAACCTTAACCTTAACACTAAACCTTACCTGTTTAGAGAACCATTGATCCTAGAAGTGCCAACCTTGGGGAGCCTAGTGGACCAAGCTAAAAGATGAATGCTGTGCAGTATCAAAGAAATCTTATCAAGTTGTTGATAGACTTATTTCAGTACATACATGTTTCTCTGTTTTCTCCTTAAGGGCTCTCAGATACAGATGCTTTTGTATGCTTCATCTTTGGCCTACCTTCAAAAGAAAGAAACCAGAGAGTGCCCACTGACAACTGATTGTGTGAAGTTTCAAGCACCCCCTGCCAACCCTGTTTTATTTCCAGCTCAACTTTCATTCACATCAATAAGCCATAATGAAGGGAAACCTTAAAATACAAACAGCGAAACATTGAACTAAGAAGGCCCAAAACTGTGGAGCATAGTAAGGCTAAGTAAAAGATGAATCCTGCCCAGTATCATAGAAATTTGAAAAAAAAAAAAACTAGGGTCCCATAGGTGCTCTCATCACAGATGTAAGTTTCAGCTGCGCAGTTTCTCTGGGCGCAGAAAGCAGTCTCAGCCACACGGGTGCTCTCTGCGCAAATGGAAGGCAGCACAGAACACAGAGGCTTTGCTTAAGGGACACCAGACTGAGCTCTGGACACAGAACAAGGTCACTCCAGAACCAACCACCTCACCAAACACCATACATGGGTAACATATGTAATCCATCTTGCAAAACATTATTCGTCATCTATTGGTGGGTGTGGCTACAAGCTGGGTTCTGCAGCTTATCAGGTACCCGGTTTCCAACTCCCCTACCTCCAGCTGTGATAACTCAAGATTTTTCTCACAAGATTTTGGGGAGTGTAGCTATCAATGCGGAACAGCAATTGTACAGGCATCTGGTTTCCAATTCAGAGTCAAGAGTAGGGAGGCTCTAGGTGGAAGCTCAAGCCTTCTCACACTGGCTACCTCCACCACCCTGATCACAGAGACTTAAGCTAGGAATTGATGACTCCATCTTCAGCAAGAAAAGAAAACAGAGTCATGAGAGACTTTTATTTCTTCTTACTTTTCTTTTCTTGCTCTTCTCATCCACTCTCCTCTATCCTTTCCCCTCTGGTCCTCACAACCACAACATAGGTGAAACCAAAAACTTTCCATAAAATTGGACTTTACAAACGGAATCACTAGAATAGTATAATATAGAGGAATTGCATAGGCCCCACCTCACAACCCCTTTATTTGCTCTTATTTTCTTTCTCCCTCTCTTTCTTTATTTCCTTGTTATTTTTTCTTCTTTTTTCTTTCTCCCTCTATCCCACTTTTAGCCTCCTAACTTTTACTATTTATACACAGGGTAATTTTATGAATACAGATGAGGAGTTTGAATTTATACCTCTTCCATAAATTCCTCTTGTCTATTCATTAGAGTTCTCCTCCAAATTTGCTAAGTTAGATTAATTACATACCCTCACTCCTTTCCCCCTTAACATAGCATCCTACCCCTGACCCCCAGTTTATACACCACCAGAAATGGTATGGATTTTATGAAAATAATGACTATATTCTACATATTATTGAAGCCAACATCTTTAGACACAGAGTCTAAATATAAATGTATTTATAATGGTTAGGCTTAGGCTCAGGTTAGGGTTAGATTTAGAGTTAGATTTTGATCTATGGTTAGGGCTAGGGATAAGGATAAGGCAAGGGTTAGGACTAGGGTTTGAGTTAGGTTTAGGATTATGGTAAGGGATAGGGTTACAACAAGTGATAGGGCTAGTATGAGAGTTGGAGTTAGTCTTAGTGCTAGGGTTAGGGTTAGGGTTAGGGATAAGGCTAAATTAGGGTAGTGTTAGTGTTATATTTAGGCCTTGGTTTAGGGTTAGAGTTAGGGTTATGTTTAGGGTAAGGTATTGGGTTATAGCTAGGTTGAGGGCTAAGGCAAGGGTTACTATTAGGGTTAGGGCTAGGGTTAAGTTTAGGGTTATGATTAAAGCTAGGTATAGGGCTAGGATGAGGGCTAATGTTTGTGTTAAGGTTAGGGCTAGTATTAGGGCTAGGGCTAATGTCAGGTCTAGGTTACAGTTAGGGAAAAATTTAGTGTTAGTTTATGGCTTGGTCTAGTGTAGGGGTTAGGTTTATACTAAGGGTCAGTTTTAGAGCTAGGGTTATTTTTAGGTTCAGGATCAAGTTGAGGGTTTGGGTTAGGTTATGGTTTAGGTTTAGGGCTTGAATTCTCATTAGGTTTAGGGTTAAGGTAATGAAAGTGTTAGGTTTAAGGTTTAGGTGTGTTTTAGTGTAATGGATAGGGTTAGGGTTAGGCCTAGTGTTAGCATAAGTGTTGTGTTATCATTAGGGTAATGGATAGGGTTAGACCTAAGATTAGGTGTAGGGTTATATATAAGATAAGGACTTTTGTTTGGGTTAGGGCTAAATTTACATTTAGGGTTAAAGCTAGGTTTAGGGGCTGGGGATGTGGCTCAAGAAGTAGTGTGCTCACCTGGCATGCACGGGGCATTGGTTTTGATCCTCAGCACCACATACCAATAAAATAAAGATGTTATGTCCACCAAAAATGAAAATATAAATATAAAAATAATCTAGGTTTAGGACTCGGATTAAGGCTAGGTTTTGGGTTAGTTTAGGGCTACGGTTAAGGCTTATGGCTAAAGAACGAAGTAGTGTTATGATTAGAGCTAGTGATAGGGTCAGGTTTAGGGCTACGTCTAGTGTTAGGGTTAAGTTTACTGTTACAATGCTGATTAGAGCTAGGTTTAATGTTAGGGTCAGTGTCCGGGTCCGGATTAGTTTTCAGGTTAGTGTTAGGGTTAGAATTAGAGATAGGATTAGGGCTAGGTTTAGGGTTAGGGTCTGGTTTAGATTAAGTGTTAGGGTTAGTGTTATGATTCGGTTGTTTTTAGGGCTGGGTGTATAGTTAGGGCTACTTAGGATTAATGTTAGAATTAGGTCTACTGTTAGTGTGAGGTTTAGGCTTAGGTTTAGGGTTAGATTTAGAGTTAGGTTTAGATCTAGGATTTTAGCTTTTTGTAAAGATAGGGCTAGGATTAGGTGCTAAGTTTAGGGCTAGGTTTAGGGTGATGGTAAGTGATAGTGTTAGATCAAGGTAAAAGGCTAGGCTGAGAGTTTGAGTATATCTCAGGGCTAAGGTTAGGGATGGGTTAGGGATAGGGCTAAATTAGGGCTATGATTAGGACTAGGGTGAGTGTTAGTGTTAGGCCTTGGTTTAGGGCTAGGGTTAGTGTTAGTGTTAAGGTTAGGCTTAGGTTTAGGTTAAGGAATAAGATTATAGCTACTTTTAGGACTAGAGTGAGGATAAGAATTAGGGTTATGGTTAGGGATTGGTTTATGATTAAGGTGAGGTTTATTCTAGGAAGTGGGCTAAAGTTTGTGTTAGGATTAGGACTAGGATTAGAGCTAGGGTTAATGTCAGGTCTAGGGTTACAGTTAGAGAGAGTTTTAGGGTTAGGTTTATAGCTAGGTCTATTGTAAGAGTCAGGTTTCTTGTTAGGGTCAGGTTTAGAGCTATGGGTATTATTAGGGTCAGGGTCAGATTTAGGGTTTTTATTAAAATAAGGTTTAGGTTTAAGGCTCCAGTTATCATTATGGTTAGGGATAGGTTAATGATAGTTTTAGGTTTAGAGTTCAGGTTAGATGTTGGGTAATGGATAGGGTTAGTGTTAGGGATAGGATTAGGGTTCAGCCTAGGGTTAGCAGAAGCGTAAGGGTGATCATTAGGGTAATGAATAGGGTTAGAGCTAGTGATAGGGATAGTGTCATGCTTAGGATTAGGTCTATGTTTAGGCTTAGGTTTAGGGTTAGGGCTAAGGTTAGGGTTGTGGTTAGCTTTAGGGTTAAAACCAAGATAGGCTTGGGTTAGGGCTAGGTTTTGCAATAGGTTAGGACTATGGCAAATGTAAGAAGTTTGTTTGGATTAGGGCTAGTTTTAGGGTTAATGTTAGAGCTAAGTGTTAGGATGATGTTTAGAGATAGGGTTAGTGTTAATGTCAGGGTCAGTGTTCATTTTAGGGCTATGATTAATGTGAAAGCCAGAATTAGGACTAGAGTTAAGTCTAGGAGAAGGGTTAGTGTTTGGCTTTAGGCTAAGGGTTATTGTTATGGCTAGGGCTATGTTTTTCTTTAGATCTAGGGCAAAAGTTATGGATAGATTCGGATTAGGTTTGGGTCTAGGGCTAGTTTTATAGTTAATTTTAGGTATAAGGTTAACAGTAGTGCTAGTGTTAGGATTTGGTTTAGGGTTAGGTTTAGGTTTAGACATATGATTAGTGTTAGGGTTAGAATAAGGGTCAGGTTTAGGGTTAGGGTTTGGGTTATGGTTAGAGCTAGAATGAGGACTAGGGACTAGGAATAGTGTTTGGGTTTGGGTTAGGTTATAGATTAGGATTAGGATTAGGATTCGCATTAGGTTTAGGGTTTGGCATAGGGTAATGGATAGGGTTAGAGCTAGGGTTAGGGTTAAAGCTAGGTTTAGGGCTCAGATTAGGGCTACTTTTTGTTTTAGGGTTATGGCTAGGGTTAGAGCAATGGCTCGTGTAAGAACTAGGGTTTTTAGGGTTAGTTTCTGGGTTATGGTTAGGGGTTAACCCTCTAGTGTTAGGATTAGGTTTAAGGTTAGGGTGAAATTAAGAGCTAGTGTTAGTGTTAGGTTAATAGTCAGGGTAAGGTTTATTTTTAGGGTTAGGGTTAGGGCTCAAATTAATGCTACAGTTACTCTAAGGATTTGGTTTAAGGTTAGGGTAGTGTTTAGAGCTATGGTGAGTGTTAGGATATGAGTCAGAGTAAGGGTTAGTATTAAGGTTAAGATTAGGACTTGAATTAGGGTTAGGGTTAGGTCTAGGTGTAGTGTTAATGTTTGGTTTAAGTTAAGGTTTAGGGTTAGGGCTATTGCTTGGTTTAGTTTTACAGCATGGGTTAGGTTTAGGGCTAGTTTTATGATTAGCATTAGGGCTAGGGCTAGTGTTAATGTTAGCCTTAGGCTTAAGGTTAGGGTTAGATTTAGAATTAGGGATAGATCTAGAGTTAGCACTAGTAATAAGGATTAGAAAATGGTTATGGCTATGTTTAGGGCTAGAGTTAGGGCTAGGGTTTAGGATTACGGTAATGGATAGGGTTAGAAGTGGAGATAGGGCTAGTGTGAGAGTAAGAGTTACTCTTAGGGCTAGGGTTAGTGTTAGGGTTAGGGATAGGGTTAAAATAGGGCTAGGACTAGGGCTAGGGTTAGTGTTCAACTTAGGCCTAGTGTTAGGGTGAGGGTTAGGGTTAAGTTTAGGGTAAGGAATGGCATTATAGCTAGGTTTAGTGATAGGTTGTGGGTTAACATTAGGGCTAGGGCTATGGTTAGGGTTAGGCCTAGAGCTAATACCAGATCTTGGGTTATGGTAAAAGATACTTTTAGGGTTAGGTTTATGGCTACATGTAATGTAAGGGTTAGGTTTAGGGTTAGGGTCACGTTTAAAGCTAGGGGTATTTTTTTTTGAGAATTTTTAATATTTATTTTTTAGTTTTCAGCGGACACAACATCTTTTTTTTTTAATTTTTTATTGTGGGTTGTTCAAAACGTTACAAATTTCTTGGCATATCATATTTGACACTTTGATTCAAGTGGGTTATGAACTCCCACCTTCACCCCATACACAGATTGCAGAATCACATCAGTTACACATCCATTGATTTACAAATTGCCATCCTAGTGTCTGTTGTGCTCCGCTGCCTTTCCCATCCTCCACCCTCCCCCCTCCCCACCTCTCCCCTCCCCTCCCCTCCTCTCTCTCTACC
>NW_026005908.1:326240-330128 GCF_001458135.2 Marmota marmota marmota | reverse complement strand
CCCCGTCTCGAACCCAGAATTCAGCCCTGAGTACGGTGCTTGCGCGGCTGGCAGAAACTGCAGTGCTGTAACCCTGCGTCTCTATCCCAGCGCACGCTGCAGACTCTAGCCGCGGGGCGATTTGCTGAATAAGCCGTGTTACCCTCCGTGCGACAAACCTCTCGCGTTTGAGTCCCCGTAGCCGATCCTCATGCAATGGAAATCCTTCCTCCAGGTTCCGGAGCACCCCACTATTGCTGGAAATTCCTAACAAGATATCCTTTAGCCGTCCTGACTTGTCATACTCGCACACAGTGAAGCAGCACACGGGGGTAATGCACTCCCCTCGCCGCCATCTTCTTCTCGACCAGCTAGGGGTATTGTTAGGGTCAAGTTCTAGGCTAGAAGTTTGGGACAGGTTAAGTTATAAAGTTAGGGCTCGAATTAGCATTATGGTTAGTGTTAGTGTTGAGGTTTAGGATTTAGGTTTGGGTTAGAATAATGCATAAGTTTAGGATTAGGGTTAGCGTTAGGTTTAGGCCTTGGGTTATGGTTACAGAAATGGATAGTTTTAGAGCTAGGGTTAGAGCTCGGGTTATGGTTTTGATTAAGGCAAGGGTTAGGATTAGGGTTAGGGTTAAATCTCGGGTTAGGTATTGTATTAGGGCTAGGATTTGGGTTAAGTTAATGCTAGGTTAGGGGTAAGTCTTATGTAAGTACCAGGGTTACAATTAGGGTTAAATTTAGGGTTAGGGTTAGTGTTAGGTCTAGTGTTAGGTTTAGGGTTAGTGTTAGTATTATGGTAAGAGTCAGAGTCAGTGTTAATTCTAGTTTTCAGCTTAAAACTACAATTAGAGCTAAGGTTAGGGTTAGGGTTAGGGTTTCATTTAGCTTGAGGGTTAGGCTTAGGGCTATGTCTCGGTTTTGGTTTAGGGCTAGTGTTAAAGTTAGATTTAGAGTTAGGGTTAGGGTTACAGTTTGATTTAGAGTTAAAATTAGATCTATGTTAGGGCTAGAGCTAATGATATGGCTAGGGTTAGGTCTAGGATTATAGTTTTGGTAAGGGATAGGTTTATAACTAGGAGTGGGGCTAGGGTGAGAGTTAGATTTAGTCTTTGGGCTAGGTTTAGGGCTAGGGTTAGGAATAGGACAAAATTAAGGCTAAGATTAGGCCTAGGCTTAGTTTTTGGGTTAGGCCTAAAGTTAGGTTTAGAGTTAGGATTAAGGCTAGGTTTAGGGCTAGGATAAGGGCTGGGTTTTGTGTTAGGTTTAGGAGTAGGATTAGGGCTATGGCTAATGTCAGGTATAAACTTTGGTTGGGGATAATTTTAGGATTAGGATTATTGCTATGTGTAGTGAAAGGGTTTGGTTTAGTGTAAAAATCAGGTTTAGAGCTAGGAAATTTATTAGGGTCAGGGTCAGTGTTAGAGTTTGTTTGAGGTTAGGGTTTAGGTTTAGGGCTTGAATTAGCATTAGGGTGAGGGTTAGGGTAATGATAGTGTTTTGTTTAGAGTTTACATTAGGTTTAGGGTAATTGACAGGGTTAGGGTTAGTGATAGGGTTAAAATTAGGCCTAGGTTATTAGGTTATGGTTAGTATAATAAATAGGAATAAGCTAAGTTTAGGGCTAGGTTTATGGTTAGGAATAGGTCTTGAATTAGGGTTAGGGTTAAGGTTAAAACTAGGGTTAGGCTTAGGTTTATGTTTAGTGTAAGGGTTTAGTTTTGAGCTAGGGTTAGGGCTAGGGTGAGGGTTAGGATTAGGATTACTTCTATGGTTAAGATTATACTACTCATAGGGTTAGGGTTAGGATTAGGGCTAGGGACATCATTAGGGATAGGGTTAGGGTTAGGATAATGTATACAATTAGATGTAGATTTAGGGCTATGTTTCACATTAGATTGTGGTTTAGGCTGAGAGTTAGAGCTATGGTCATGTTTAGGTTTATAGTAAGTGTTAGGGTTTGAATTGGGTTAGGTCTATGGCAAGTGTGAGTTTTAAGATTAGGTCTAGGGTTAGTTTTCCAGTTAGGTTTAGGTTTACCATTAAGCAAAGAATTATCAATAAGTTTAGGTTTAGGTTTAGGTTTAGAGTAAGGGTAGGTTTAGAGCTAGGTTTAGGGCTAGGGTTAAGGTTAGGATTAGGGCTAGTGTTAGGGTTAGATTGAGGGTAGGTGTAGGTTTATGTTTACAGTAATGTTTAGGCTTTGAGCTAGAATTAGGACTAAGGCGAGGGTTAGGTTAGGGTTAGGGCTAGTGTTTGGGTTAGGGTTATGCTTAAGGCTTGATTTAGGCCTAGGATTAGCTCTAGGTTTTGTGTTAGGTTTAGGCCTAGGGTTAGGTCTATGGGTAATGTAAGAACTAGGGTTGTGTTGAGGGCTAGTTGTAAGGTTAGGGTTATGGCTAGGTCTAGTGTTAGGTTTGGATTTTCAGATAGGTTTACTCTAAAAGCAGGGTCAGTATTTGGGTTAGAGTTAGAGTTAGGGTTACAGACAGAATTGGGACTAGGTTTAGGTCTAGGATTAGGGTTAATGTTTGAGTTAGGTTAAGGGTTATTGTTAGGACTAGAGCTAGGTTTATATTTAGGTCTAGAGTTAGATTTAAGGCTAGATTTACAGTTTGGTTTAGGTCTAAGGCTAGTGTTAGGGTTTGGTCTTGGTTTAGGATCAGTTTTAGACCTAGGAATAATGTTAGGGTCAGAATAAGGGTCAGGGTTAGAATTAAGATTTGGGATAGGGTTAGAGCTAGAATGGAATAGGGTTATAGCTAGGGTTAGGACTATTAATAGGGTTAGGGTTTTGGTTAGCCTAAGGATTAGAGATAGGCCGAGGGATATCATTAGGGTTAGGGTTTTTCTTAGGTTAAGGGTAGCATTAGAGCTAGTGTTAATGCTAGAGTTAGGGTTAGGGTTAGGGTTAAATATAGGTTTAGAGCTCAGATTAGGGCTAGGTTTTTTTTTTTTTTTTTTTTATTTTTTTTTTTTTTTTTGATTGGGTTTTAGGGCTAGTTATTTTGGCTTTGGCTAATGTAAGTAGCCAGGGATACAATTAGGGTTATTTTGTAGGTTTAGGTTTAGGGGTAGGTGCTACTATTATTTTTAGGTTTAAGGTTAGGGTAATATTTAGAGCTAGTTATATAGTTAGGGTATAGGTCGTAGTGTTAGGGTTAGGGTTTACAGTTATGATGATGCTTAGTAGCCAAGGTTAGTATTGGGTCAGAGTCAGGGTCAGGGTTAGTTTTCAGGTCAGGGTTAGGACTAGAATTAGGGAGAGCTTTAGGGCTAGGTGTAGGCTTAGGGTTTGGTTTAGTTTAAGGTTTAGGTTTAGGGCTATGACTCGGTTTTGTTTTAGGGCTAGAAATAGGTTTAGGGTTAGTTTTAAGATTAGCGTTAGGTTTAGGGTTAGTGTTATTGTGAGGTTTAGGCTTAGAGTTAGGATTAGATTTAGAGTTAGGTTTAGATCTAGAGTTTGAGCTAGGGTTAAGGATAGAGGTAGTGTTAGAACTAAGTTGAGGGCTAGGTTTAGGGTGATGACAAGGTATAAGTTTAGGGCTAGGATTAGGGATAGATCTAAATTAGGAATGGGATTAGGGCTAGGTTTAGGATTACTGGTTAGGCCTAGATTTAGAGCTAGGTTTAGTGTTAAAGTTATAATTAGGATTAGTTTAGGGTAAGGTATGGGATTATAGCTAGTTTTAGGGCTTGGGAAAGTGATAGGTTTAGGGATAGGGTTAAGGTTGTAATTAAAGTGAGGTTTTTGGCTAGGCTGTGGGCTAAGATTTGTGTTATGATTAGGGCTAGAATTAGAGCTAGGGCTAATGTCAGGTCTAGGTTTATGTTAGGGATAGTTTTAGGGTTAGGTTTATGGCTAGGTCTATTGTTTGTAAGGATTAGGTTTATTTTTAGAGTCTG